>NC_056429.1:56740295-57040295 GCF_018296145.1 Oncorhynchus tshawytscha
GTGCAAAAGGCATGAGGAGGTAGGCGAATAATTACAATTTTGCAGATTAACACTGGAGTGATAAATGATCAGATGGTCATGTACAGGTAGAGATATTGGTGTGCAAAAGAGCAGAAAAGCAAATAAATAAAAACAGTATGGGGATGAGGTAGGTAAAAATGGGTGGGCTATTTACCGATGGACTATGTACAGCTGCAGCGATCGGTTAGCTGCTCAGATAGCAGATGTTTGAAGTTGGTGAGGGAGATAAAAGTCTCCAACTTCAGCGATTTTTGCAATTCGTTCCAGTCACAGGCAGCAGAGAACTGTAACGAAAGACGGCCAAATGAGGTGTTGGCTTTAGGGATGATCAGTGAGATACACCTGCTGGAGCGCGTGCTACGGATGGGTGTTGCCATCGTGACTAGTGAACTGAGATAAGGCGGAGCTTTACCTAGCATGGACTTGTAGATGACCTGGAGCCAGTGGGTCTGGCGACGAATATGTAGCGAGGGCCAGCCGACCAGAGCATACAAGTGGTGGGTGGTATAAGGTGCTTTACTGGCAAAACGGATGGCATTGTGATAAACTGCATCCAGTTTGCTGAGTAGAGTGTTGGAAGCAATTTTGTAGATGACATCGCCGAAGTCGAGGATCGGTAGGATAGTCAGTTTTACTAGGGTAAGTTTGGCGGCGTGAGTGAAGGAGGCTTTGTTGCGGAATAGAACGCCGACTCTTGACTTGATTTTTGATTGGAGATGTTTGATATGAGTCTGGAAGGAGAGTTTATAGTCTAGCCAGACACCTAGGTACTTATAGATGTCCACATATTCAAGGTCGAAACCATCCAGGGTGGTGATGCGGGTCAGGCGTGCGGGTGCAGGCAGCGAACGGTTGAAAAGCATGCATTTGGTTTTACTAGCATTTAAGAGCAGTTGGAGGCCACGGAAGGAGTGTTGTATGGCATTGAAGCTCGTTTGGAGGTTAGATAGCACAGTGTCCAAGGACGGGCCGGAAGTATATAGAATGGTGTCGTCTGCGTAGAGGTGGATCAGGGAATCGCCAGCAGGAAGAGCAACATCATTGATATATACAGAGAAAAGAGTCGGCCCGAGGATTGAACCCTGTGGCACCCCCATAGAGACTGCCAGAGGGCCGGATGGCATGCCCTCCGATTTGACACACTGAACTCTGTCTGCAAAGTAAATGGTGAACCAGGCAAGGCAGTCATCCGAAAAACCGAGGCTACTGAGTCTGCCGATAAGAATATGGTGATTGACAGAGTCGAAAGCCTTGGCAAGGTCGATGAAGACGGCTGCACAGTACTGTCTTTTATCGATGGCGGTTATGATATCGTTTAGTACCTTGAGCGTGGCTGAGGTGCACCCGTGACCGGCTCGGAAACCAGATTGCACAGCGGAGAAGGTACGGTGGGATTCGAGATGTTCAGTGACCTGTTTGTTGACTTGGCTTTCGAAGACCTTAGATAGGCAGGGCAGGATGGATATAGGTCTGTAACAGTTTGGGTCCAGGGTGTCTGGGATGGGGGGATGACTGCGGCAGCTTTCCAATCCTTGGGGATCTCAGACGATATGAAAGAGAGGTTGAACAGGCTGGTAATAGGGGTTGCGACAATGGCGGCGGATAGTTTCAGAAATAGAGGGTCCAGATTGTCAAGCCCAGCTGATTTGTACGGGTCCAGGTTTTGCAGCTCTCTCAGAACATCTGCTATCTGGATTTGGGTAAAGGAGAACCTGGAGAGGCTTGGGCGAGTAGCTGCGGGGGGGGAGCTGTTGGCCGAGGGGAGGCGGAGGCATGGCCAGCCGTTGAGAAATGCTTGTTGAAGTTTTCGATAATCATGGATTTATCGGTGGTTACCGTGTTACCTAGCCTCAGTGCAGTGGGCAGCTGGGAGGAGGTGCTCTTGTTCTCCATGGACTTCACAGTGTCCCAGAACTTTTTGGAGTTGGAGCTACAGGATGCAAATTTCTGCCTGAAGAAGCTGGCCTTAGCTTTCCTGACTGACTGCGTGTATTGGTTCCTGACTTCCCTGAACAGTTGCATATCGCGGGGACTATTCGATGCTATTGCAGTCCGCCACAGGATGTTTTTGTGCTGGTCGAGGGCAGTCAGGTCTGGAGTGAACCAAGGGCTATATCTATTCTTAGTTCTGCATTTTTTGAACGGAGCATGCTTATCTAAAATGGTGAGGAAGTTACTTTTAAAGAATGACCAGGCATCCTCAACTGACGGGATGAGGTCAATGTTCTTCCAGGATACCCGGGCCAGGTCGATTAGAAAGGCCTGCTCACAGAAGTGTTTTAGGGAGCGTTTGACAGTGATGAGGGGTGGTCGTTTGACTGCGGCTCCGTAGCGGATACAGGCAATGAGGCAGTGATCGCTGAGATCCTGGTTGAAGACAGCGGAGGTGTATTTGGAGGGCCAGTTGGTCTGGATGACGTCTATGAGGGTGCCCTTGTTTACAGATTTAGGGTTGTACCTGGTGGGTTCCTTGATGATTTGTGTGAGATTGAGGGCATCTAGCTTAGATTGTAGGACTGCCGGGGTGTTAAGCATATCCCAGTTTAGGTCACCTAACAGAACAAACTCTGAAGCTAGATGGAGGGTGATCAATTCACAAATGGTGTCCAGGGCACAGCTGGGAGCTGAGGGGGGTCGGTAGCAGGCGGCAACAGTGAGAGACTTATTTCTGGAGAGAGTAATTTTCAAAATTAGTAGTTCGAACTGTTTGGGTATGGACCTGGAAAGTATGACATTACTTTGCAGGCTATCTCTGCAGTAGACTGCAACTCCTCCCCCTTTGGCAGTTCTATCTTGACGGAAAATGTTATAGTTGGGTATGGAAATCTCAGAATTTTTGGTGGCCTTCCTGAGCCAGGATTCAGACACGGCAAGGACATCAGGGTTAGCAGAGTGTGCTAAAGCAGTGAGTAAAACAAACTTAGGGAGGAGGCTTCTGATGTTGACATGCATGAAACCAAGGCTTTTTCGATTACAGAAGTCAACAAATGAGGGTGCCTGGGGACATGCAGGGCCTGGGTTTACCTCCACATCACCCGCGGAACAGAGGAGGAGTAGAATGAGGGTGCGGCTAAAGGCTATCAAAACTGGTCGCCTAGAGCGTTGCGGACAGAGAATAAAAGGAGCAGATTTCTGGGCATGGTAGAATATATTCAGGGCATAATGCGCAGACAGGGGTATGGTGGGGTGCGGGTACAGCGGAGGTAAGCCCAGGCACTAGGTGATGATGAGAGAGGTTGTGTCACTGGACATGCTGGTTGTAATGGGTGAGGTCACCGCATGTGTGGGAGGTGGGACAAAGGAGGTATCAGGGGTATGAAGGGTGGAACTAGGGGCTCCATTGTAAACTAAAACAATGATAACTAACCTGAACAACAGTATACAAGGCATGTTAACATTTGAGAGAGACATACAGCGAGGCATACAGTAATCACGGGTGTTGAATTGGGAGAGCTAGCTAAAACAGTAGCTAAAACAGTAGGTGAGACAACAACAGCTAATCAGCTAGCACAACAACAGCAGGTAAAACGGCATTGACTAGGCAGGGAGGGTCGGATTAACTACACACAGAGCCTGAGTGCGGCTGGGGCCGACAGATAAAACATAAACAAGCAGAATGGAGTACCGTGATTAATGGACAGTCCAGCATGCATCAGCTATGTAGCCAAGTGATCAGTGTCCAGGGGGCAGCGGTGGATGGGGCAGGGAAGCTGGACTGGCGAGTATTATCCAGGTTAAAAAAACTGGCTGGCTGTGGAGAAGGTAAAAGGTAAAAGCCACTAGCAGTGGCTAACAATGACTAAATAGCTTGTAGCTAGTTAGCTGGTTAGCTTCTGGAGGTTCTTGAGTGTGTTCTAAAAATTAAAAATAATAGCGATTCCGTATCACATTGGGTGAGGCAGGTTACCGGAAGGTATAAACGAATTAAAAATCTAAAAGAGATTGAAAGTAAATATGGGTCCAGTGAGTGGTTGGGACGCGGCGATTCAGACGGTTAGCAGGCCTGTGCTAACAAGCTAACCGTTAGTAGGCCGGGGCTAAGTAAGGTAGCAGTTAGCGGACCGGGGCTAAACAATCTAGCAGTTAGCAGGCCGAATTAGCAAGCAAGGAGGTAGCAAGGGCTAGAAAGTTAGCCTTTGGGGGACGTCGCGATGGGGTGAGTCTGTTTATGCCTCTTCATGCGGTGACATCGATAGACCGGTCGTGGGTCCGGATACTGTAGCCCAGGAGTATGCTTCGGTGGTAGCACAGGAGCTCTGGCCGGGATAGCTTCAAGCTAAGTGGGTGGAAACGCTAGCCAGGAGTAATCATCCGAGGTTGCGGTTAGCTACTTAGGTAGTTGTGAAGATCCAGCTGAAAATGATCCGTTTGCGGTGGGAATCCGGTGGGAATCTGGGGATAAAAAATAATAGGTCCGTTATGCTCTGGTTAGAGTCGCGTTGTTCGAACTGGCGAGAACTTTCCGAGCTAAAGGTTAGCTGATGACCGGTTAACTGAAGACCGCTAGCAATGGTTTGCTGATAGCTGGTAGTTAGCTGGCTAGCTTCAGTTGAGGGGGGTTCCGGATCCGAAGTAAATATAAATACTTTAGAAAAAAAGCAGATCCGCGCTACATTGGGTGAGGCGGGTTGCAGGAGAGTATTTAGAAGTTGAGGTTTAGCAAAATGTTTTAAAAGATATGCGAAGAAAAATATGTAAAAAAACTATATATACAAGGGACACGACACGACAAGACGTCTGACTGCTACGCCATCTTGGACTCACTTATGCTTTAAGGAGCTACACATTTGCATGCTGAGAATTTTGTGGTAATATTTGGTCAAACTTAAATATAACATTTTCTAAATATTCTTGAAATTTGCTGAGTAAAATGTGTATTGTGTGAACATCAATGCAATATTATGTTTAACATAAAACAAATATGCCATGAATGTCATAAAAACATACGTATTTTGGAAATTGTGGAACATTGTGCACCATTGTGGGAATGTTCTGTGCAAACTTCATGAATATCACAATAATATTCTTGCAACATCCCAAATAACTCCCACAACTTAATTAAATGTTCTGGGAGCCTTTAAAGAACTTAGACCAGGTGATCTGTCAACATTCTTACAACATAAACCTTTTATTGCAGCGGGCTAAATAAGAGTCACACAGAGTGACTTTTGGTAATCTTAGACAAATTAATTTTGAAACAAAAGTATACACCTCACAAACATGGACATGTGATAAAAAATAAATGAATAATAAAATAAAGACACTTGTCAGATATAAAGTTGAAGGCCTCCTGAGCGGCTGCTGAGTGGCCCATGGGGCGTTGTACATTTGGCCCAGCGTCGACCGGGTTACGGGAGGGTTTGGCTGGCAGGGATGTCCTTGTCGCATCGCACTCTAGCGACTCCTGTGGCAGGCTGGGTGCATACACGGTCGCCAGGTGTACAGTACAGTGATTCCTCCAACACACTGCTGTGTCTGGCTTCTGGGTTAAGCAGGCATACATCAAAAAACACAACTGTTTGAAGTAGGAACACCAGATTTTGATCTGTGTTTTTTAAATGACCTTTATTAATGATGAAATGATGAAAAATATTAACAACATTCCACCCATGAGGCCAAAGAGGGCACTTTTGGTATTGACTGCAGGAAAGGGCTACGGGAATATCCTGTGCAAACTAACTTAAACGTTGAATGAATGTCATACAGTATTTTGTGTTTTGGGAACCTATCTCTTGTCATATCCCCACAATGTTCCCTCAACCTAAAGAAATGTTTTAATGAACTTTTAAAGAACATAAAACATTTGTTCAGGGAAAGTTATTGTAACATCAGGTGAATGGTTTTTTTGCACCCTAAAATAAACGTTGTATAATCATCCGCACAATTGGGCAGTTTTTGTGTTTTGGGAAAAACCTAATAAAAAATTCTGGGAACCTTTAAAGAACAGACTAAATGTGTTCTGGGAAAGTTCTTGTAACATCAGGTGTTACGGTTTTCTTCCGTTGAAAGAGAGTCGGACCAAAATGCAGCGTGGTAATTTTGATACATGTTTAATAAACGAATAAACACAAACAATACAAAAAAGTAACGCGAAAACCTAAACAGCCTATCTTGTGCAAACAAACACAGAGACATGAACAATCACCCACGAAACACTCAAAGAATATGGCTGCCTAAATATGGTTCCCAATCAGAGACAACGAAAATCACCTGCCTCTGATTGAGAACCACCTCAGGCAACCATAGACTTTTCTAGACAACCCTACTAAAACCCCAATACAAAAACACACCACAAAATAAACCCATGTCACACCCTGGCCTGACCAAATAAATAAAGAAAACACAAAATACTAAGACCAGGGCGTGACATCAGGTGAATGTTTATTCAACCCGAAAAGAAACGGTGTACAGTCATCCGCACAACTGGACAGTTTTTGGGTAATGAGAACATTTACCGCAACCTAATGTATATTTAGGGAACTTTCGCTGAACCAATTTTGGTTTTCTGGGAAAACATTACTGGTACTTTGTGTTATTACATTACCTGTAAACCTAATGAGAACTATTGAGGAATGTTCTGCGTTGGTTGTTGCAGATGTTGTGCACAACATTTTAGTGAATGTTAGGAGAATATTCCAAGGATATATCATTTTTAAAAAGAATTTATGAAAAAAACATTAAATGTTTTTGGGATGTTATCCTAATGTTAGATAAAAACCTAACTAGAACTTAAGGTGTAATATGCAGAAATCGCTCTGACATTTCCTAGTTGCTAAAATTCTAATAGTTCCCCTAATTCAGTTTATGTGGCGAAACAAGCAAGTATCGTGTAGAGAATCATTGTAACATCTAAACCGTGATTAAATATATTTTCCATACCAATTTTTTATTTATTTTCAGCTCTTTGAAGCTGGTGTACAAAACCAAAAGTAAAACACGCAAAAACGAAATTTATGAACGGGAAGCAAAGAAAGAGTGTACATAGAACAGATCTACCACTTCTCTGACTTGCTTGCAATGTGAATGACCGATCTATAACTCACATTTCTATGTGAATTTGGTTGGGTCACCCAAAAAGTTACATATTACAGCTTTAATGGGAATCTTAGCTAATGTTCTGGGAATGTTCCGGGTTTGCTGGGATGGTTCTGAACAGGCCTCTCATGTATATGTGAGATTGGGCTTCACCACGGGTTAGTGGCTTAGAGAGCAGGGAACTATGAGACCATGCTACACTGTGTTGTGTCTTCCTGGCTAATTGCTCAATTCAACTCCTATGAAGGATCTGTCCAAATTGAACAAAATAATGAATTGGTCATAATTTCTTCATTCTGCTGACATTCAGAGAATATTCAGACACCAATGGCACTGATAAGACACAGCACTGATAAAGGCACACTTATCTGAGTGGTAATGAATGAGGGAAACAAGTGCCATGAGAGGGTCAGAGATGGACACAACAACAGAACCACATCATATAATCTGGGACACAATCTGTCACTGCACCTCATGTGAAGTCTACCATTTAACAGCAAACGCAATCTAGCATTGTGCTCATTGTGGATATAATCTATAATACACAATACACAGCCCATTAGTAGACTATCTGTGAATGTTATCTGCTGCCTAAGTGTAACTCTGAGGTGTGGTTTGGCAGAGGCAGAGCATACTGTTCGAGGACGTACACAGTCTCTGTGCTTGTTTATGGCACATGACGATTGGAGGTAGTTTGGAGGTGTGTGTGCGCCTGTAGTAGCTGCTGGGATCACTCAAGAGGAATAGGCTGTAGATTTATAGCCCGACTCCCCTCACGCACACACACACACACATCCTGTTCCTGGCCAGCAGCTGGACTCTGTCCGGCCAAACGGTAGCCCCTGTCAGAGCTGACAGTCCAGCCCCTCCCCACCCCCATTGCATCGTGGGTGCCTCCCCTCCCGTTCCGTTGAACGGTGGGTCGAGTGTGCCCTTCCTGTTGTCTGCGTTTGATTTGGGAAGATGAGTGGGACATTCCCGCTTCCCTTTCCCATCCCACATGGCCAGCTGGGAGATGCTGAATCCTCACAGACAGATGGAATCATCTGACTGGCTACTGGTCAGAATGTTTAAGGATAGTTTCATACATATATTTATGACCCTATTGTTATAAGAAGAGGTGATAACCCTTCATTTAGCCCTGACTAGGTACCTAGTGTAAAAAAAAACAGCAGATAACAGAGAGGGCTACATAAGAAACTAGCCAGACCCTTTATTGTAAATCTATGACTATTCAATCAAAAGTCTAAACATTAAGAAAATGACTGTAAAAACTGTTAAATCCCTTTGGATTGATAAGGAATTTAATAATTTTATGGTTGAGAGGATTGAGGCAAAAGGTATGGCAAATGAGTCTGGCAGAACAACCCGATTGGCAAACGTAATGGAATAAAAAGAAGAAACTATACTATGAAACAAAGATGAGTGATAGTAAAACGCTTTGGAGCACCTTCAATTACATTTTTGGCAAAAAGGCAAACTCAGCTCCATCATTCATTGAATCAGATGGCTCATTCATCACAAAACCCACGGATATTGCCAGCTACTTTAATGATTTTTTCATTGGCAAGTTTAGCAAACTTTGGCGTAACATGCCAGCAACAAACGCTGACACTACACATCCAAGTATATCTGACCAAATTATGAAAGACAAGCATCGTAATTTTGAATTCCCGTATAGTGAGTGTGGAAGAGGTGAAAAAAGTATTGTTGTCTATCAACAATGACAAGCCACTGGGGTCTGACAATTTGGATGGAAAATGACTGAGAATAATATCGGTCGATATTGGCACTCCTATTTGCCATATCTTAAATGTATATCTTTAATGTATATCTTAAATCATTCACAAACCCTAAACCTCAACTAAACCTCAACTTCTTGTAATGAATAATGTGGAAATTGAGCAAGTTGATGTGACTAAACTGCTTGGAGTAACCCTGAATTGTAAACTGTCATGGTCAAAACATATTGATACAACAGTAGATAAGATGGGGAGAAGCGCTGCTCTGCCTTTTTAACAGCACTATCAACAAGGCAGGTCCTACAGGCTCTAGTTTTGTCGCACCTGGACTACTGTTCAGTCGTGTGGTCAGGTGCCACAAAGAGGGACTTGTGAAAATTACAATTGGCTCAGAACAGGGCAGCACGGCTGGCCCTTAAATGTACACGGGTAGCTAACATTAATGATATGCATGTCAATCTCTTATGACTCAAAGTGGAGGAGAGATTGACTTCATCACTACTTGTTTTTGTAAGAAGTGTTGACATGCTGAATGCACCGTGCTGTCTGTTTAAACTACTAGCACACAGCTCGGACGCCTGTGAATACGGGGTGGAAGGTTTGTTCTTAACTCACTTGCCTAGTTAAATAAAGGTTAAAAAAATATACCCCACAAGACATGGGGTCTCTTCACAGCCCCCAAGTCAAGAACAGAGGAGGTGCACAGGACCACATGGAACTCTACTCCACATCAGGTAGTTGATGCGGACAGTAGAATCAGATAAAAATGCACCTTATGGAACAGCTGTGAAGACTGTGTGAAAACTGACTGAGGACTGTGAAGAGACACACATGCTAGCACACACACTCTACTCACATGTTCATTGTTGTATGGTGGTATTATACATTTTATATTGTAGTGGTGTAATGTTGTAGAAATGTTATATGATGTACTGTTTTATCTTTTGTTTTATGTGTCACGTAAGTGCCTTAATGTGTTTGGATCCCATGAATAGTAGCTGCTGCCTTGGCTAAGGGAGATCCCTAATAGATACATACACAAATATAAAACTGCAACGAAAAAGTACAAATAAATCTTCCCAGTCAGATGTTCATTTTTTCACACTGTAAACATTGTGTTTTTGTGCATACATTAATACTGCAGTAGCTTTGGAGTGAACACACACACAACCAGACTGCAGATCTTTCAGCCAGCCCACACACACACGAAGATACACACTTACACACACACACACCCACGCACAGAAACACTAACTTGTCGTCACAGTGATTTGGACAGGTAGGATGTTTCACTGTTTGCCGGTTTGGCCTCATTGCACGGCCCTCCCAATTACACAGCAACGTACACCAAAACAAACAAGCATCCAGCCCAAACACACACAGCCACACCCGCACAAACACACACACACACACACAGACTGCCTGGTGCCTGTGTTGCCCCAGGGGCCCTTGGCTAGCTTAAAGGCTGCCCTGATAGGGCTGCAGGGTCTCTCTAGTCACACTTAGTGGGAGGATGACCTGCAACAACTGATCCATGCCTCAGCCCTCAGCCTCCCTTATCCAAAACACTATTACAGACCTGTCTGAGTCCGGCTCAGATCCTATCCCTCACTTCATTAAAACACTGCTGTCTGCATTCCTCTGTCTGTGTTTCTGTCTGTGTGTCTGTTTCTGTATGTCTCTGCCAATATGTTTAGCTGCCTAGCTTTCTGCCTTTCTGTCTGTCTATCCATCTCTATGTCTATATGCGTGTGTTTGAAAGAGAGAAAGAGAGAGAGGGAAAGAGGAGCAGTACGAAAAAAAAGAGAGAAAGACAGAGACAGTAGAAAGTGCGCGCAGGCAGAGAGAAAAAGAGACAGTAGAAAGTGCGTGCAGACAGAGAGAAAAAGACAGTAGAAAGTGCGTGCAGACAGAGAGAAAAAGAGACAGTAGAAAGTGCGTGCAGACAGAGAGAAAAAGAGACAGAAGAAAGTGCGCGCAGACAGAGAGAAAAAGAGACAGTAGAAAGTGCGTGCAGACAGAGAGAAAAAGAGACAGAAAGTGCGTGCAGACAGAGGGAAAAGAGACAGTAGAAAGTGTGTGCAGACAGAGAGAAAAGAGACAGTAGAAAGTGCATGCAGACAGAGAGAAAAAGAGACAGTAGAAAGTGTGTGCAGACAGAGAGAAAAAGAGACAGTAGAAAGTGAGTGCAGACAGAGAGAAAAGAGACAGTAGAAATTGCGTGCAGACAGAGAGAAAGAGACAGTAGAATGTGAGTGCAGACAGAGAGAAAAAGAGACAGTAGAAAGTGTGTGCAGACAGAGAGAAAGAGACAGTAGAAAGTGCGTGCAGACAGAGAGAAAGAGACAGTAGAATGTGAGTGCAGACAGAGAGAAAAAGAGACAGTAGAAAGTGCGTGCAGACAGAGAGAAAGAGACAGTAGAAAGTGCGTGCAGACAGAGAGAAAAAGAGACAGTAGAAAGTGCATGCAGACAGAGAGAAAAAGCGACAGTAGAAAGTGTGTGCAGACAGAGAGAAAAAGAGAGTAGAAAGTGTGTGCAGACAGAGAAAAAGAGACAGTAGAAAGTGCGTGCAGACAGAGAGAAAGAGACAATAGAATGTGAGTGCAGACAGAGAGAAAAAGAGACAGTAGAAAGTGCGTGCAGACAGAGAGAAAAAGAGACAGTAGAAAGTGCGTGCAGACAGAGAAAGAGTCAGTAGAAAGTGCGTGCAGACAGAGAGAAAAAGAGACAGTAGAAAGTGTGTGCAGACAGAGAGAAAAAGAGACAGTAGAAAGTGTGTGCAGACAGAGAGAAAAAGAGAGTAGAAAGTGTGTGCAGACAGAGAAAAAGAGACAGTAGAAAGTGCGTGCAGACAGAGAGAAAGAGACAGTAGAATGTGAGTGCAGACAGAGAGAAAAAGAGACAGTAGAAAGTGCGTGCAGACAGAGAGAAAGAGACAGTAGAAAGTGCGTGCAGACAGAGAGAAAGAGACAGTAGAAAGTGCGTGCAGACAGAGAGAAAAAGAGACAGTAGAAAGTGCGTGCAGACAGAGAGAAAGAGACAGTAGAAAGTGCGTGCAGACAGAGAGAAAGAGACAGTAGAAAGTGCGTGCAGACAGAGAGAAAAAGAGACAGTAGAAAGTGCATGCAGATAGAGAGAAAGAGACAGTAGAAAGTGCATGCAGACAGAGAGAAAAAGAGACAGTAGAAAGTGCGTGCAGACAGAGAGAAAGCGACAGTAGAAAGTGCATGCAGACAGAGAGAAAAAGAGACAGTAGAAAGTGTGTGCAGACAGAGAAAAAGAGACAGTAGAAAGTGTGTGCAGACAGAGAGAAAGAGACAGTAGAAAGTGCATGCAGACAGAGAGAAAAAGAGACAGTAGAAAGTGTGTGCAGAAATAGAGAAAAAGAGACAGTAGAAAGTGTGTGCAGACAGAGAGAAAAAGAGACAGTAGAAAGTGCGTGCAGACAGAGAGAAAGAGACAGTAGAAAGTGCGTGCAGACAGAGAGAAAAAGAGACAGTAAAAAGTGCGTGCAGACAGAGAAAGAGACAGTAGAAAGTGAGTGCAGACAGAGAGAAAGAGACAGTAGAATGTGCGTGCAGACAGAGAGAAAGAGACAGTAGAATGTGCGTGCAGACAGAGAGAAAGAGACAGTAGAATGTGCGTGCAGACAGAGAGAAAAAGAGACAGTAGAAAGTGCATGCAGACAGAGAGAAAAAGAGACAGTAGAAAGTGTGTGCAGACAGAGAGAAAGAGACAGTAGAAAGTGCGTGCAGACAGAGAGAAAGAGACAGTAGAAAGTGCGTGCAGACAGAGAGAAAAAGAGACAGTAGAAAGTGCATGCAGATAGAGAGAAAAAGAGACAGTAGAAAGTGTGTGCAGACAGAGAGAAAGAGACAGTAGAAAGTGCATGCAGACAGAGAGAAAAAGAGACAGTAGAAAGTGCGTGCAGACAGAGAGAAAGCGACAGTAGAAAGTGCGTGCAGACAGAGAGAAAAAGAGACAGTAGAATGTGAGTGCAGACAGAGAGAAAGAGACAGTAGAAAGTGCGTGCAGACAGAGAGAAAAAGAGACAGTAGAATGTGAGTGCAGACAGAGAGAAAGAGACAGTAGAATGTGAGTGCAGACAGAGAGAAAGAGACAGTAGAATGTGAGTGCAGACAGAGAAAAAGAGACAGTAGAATGTGAGTGCAGACAGAGAGAAAGAGACAGTAGAAAGTGCGTGCAGACAGAGAGAAAAAGAGACAGTAGAAAGTGCGTGCAGACAGAGAGAAAGAGACAGTAGAAAGTGCATGCAGACAGAGAGAAAAAGAGACAGTAGAAAGTGCATGCAGATAGAGAGAAAAAGAGACAGTAGAATGTGAGTGCAGACAGAGAGAAAGAGACAGTAGAAAGTGCGTGCAGACAGAGAGAAAGAGACATTAGAAAGTGCGTGCAGACAGAGGGAAAGAGACATTAGAAAGTGCGTGCAGACAGAGAGAAAGGGCATTCTATGCCATCAAAAGGAACATAAATTTCTACATACCAATTAGGATCTGGCTAAAAATACTTGAATCAGTCATAGAGCCCATTGCCCTTTACGGTTGTGAGGTCTGGGGTCCGCTCACCAACCAAGACTTCACAAAATGGGACAAACACCAAATTTAGACTCTGCTTACAGAATTCTGCAAAAATATCCTCAGTGTACAACGTAGAACACCAAATAATGCATGCAGAGCAGAATTAGGCCGATACCCACTAATTATCAAAATCCAGAAAAGAGCTGTTAAATTCTACAACCACCTAAAAGGAAGCGATTCCCAAACCTTCCATAACAAAGCCTACAGAGAGATGAACCTGGAGAAGAGTCCCCTAAGCAAGCTGGTCCTGGGGCTCTGTTCCCAAACACAAACACATCCCACAGAGCCCCAGGGCAGCAGCACAATTAGACCCAACCAAATCATGAGAAAACAAAAAGATAATTACTTGACACATTGGAACGAATTAACAAAAAAACAGAGCAAACTAGAATGCTATTTGGCCCTAAACAGAGAGTACACCCTGGCAGAATACCTGTCCACTGTGACTGACCCAAACTTAAGGAAAGCTTTGACTATGTACAGACGTAGTGAGCATAGCCTTGCTATTGAGAAAGGCCGCCGTAGACAGACCTGGCTCTCAAGAGAAGACAGGCTATGTGCACACTGCCCACAAAATGAGGTGGAAACTGAGCTGCCCTTCCTAACCTCCTGTCCAACGTATGACCATATTAGAGATACATATTTCCCTCAGATTATACAGATCCACAAAGAATTTGAAAACAAATCCAATTTTGATAAACTCCCATATCTACTGGGTGAAATTCCACAGTGTGCCATCACAGCAGCAAGATTTGTGACCTTTGCCACAAGAAAGGGCAACCAGTGAAGAACAAACACCATTGTAAATACAACCCATATTTATGCGTATTTATTTTCCCTTGTGTACTTTAACCATTTGTACATTGTTACAACACTGTGTATATATGTATAATATGACATTTGTAATGTCTTTATTGTTTTGAAACTTCTGTATGTGTAATGTTTACTGTTCATTTTTATTGTTTATTTCACTTTTGTATATTATCTACCTCACTTGCTTTGGCAATGTTAACACATGTTTCCCATGCCAATAAAGCCCCTTGAATTGAATTGAGAAAGAGACAGTAGAAAGTGTGTGCAGACAGAGAGACGGTCTGGGCTGTGCTGCAGTGCCTCTGTCTTTACAGGAGCATGATGTGACCGACAGCTCTCTCTGTGGGGTCGGAGGTCAGTTCTAATTGGGTTAATGGACACAGAGAACCAAAACAAACAGATCTCAGGTCAGCCCAGATCAGAGGCCAAGCAGCGTCGCCCAGAACCAGAGAGGAACAACAAACGAGCAAACAGAAGCCCCTAGACACAACACCGCCACATAACAACAGGATAGGGTTACACGGCAACACTTAATACAGTCTATGTAGTTGTCCTTATGACATGTAGTTACTTTGATACTATTTTGGTCACTAGAATATCTATACCCCGTATTGGTACAATTCTAAAAGTAGTCTAAAATGAGTTACTGGTATTTATACAAAAAAAAGGAAATCCTCTCAAACTACACACCACAAGGGCAACATAACCTCTGACTAGTTACATTACAGCAGTACACTGAGCATGAATGATTGACATTTCACAGTTAGGCACTAGATCATGACATCTAAGATTCAGGAAATGTCAACCCAATCCTGGGATTCCCATTGGCTTAGTGTTGCATGTGAACTCTAACTTACTGTAAATGACTAATCATACTACGAACTTGAGCCTGTAATACCACAATGCCCATGGCTTAGCAAATAAATATCCCTGATGGAGGGGGTAAAAGACGCGGAGACAGCACCTTCCGATCCGCAACAGGAAGTAGGAGGGAAAACACTTACTGAGGAGTCATAAAGAGCTCTAACCCTAACCTGACACTAACACCCAAAACATGAGAACAACAGGCTACGTAGGATTTCTACTGTATCTGATATTATATCTGGTGGCATGTGATTGTAAGTGACATCAAATGTTGCCCTCCTCATAGAACAGTCAGAGGAACTCTAAAAAGTAATCACTCATAACACGCCACACGAAGCCAGTGTCGATCTAATGGTCTCCGTAAAACGTCTGTCCAGCTGTTAAGCACCTGCATCCATCTCTCTCATACAGATTCTGTTTAGACGATTTGGCACTGACTGTGTCAGAGTGTGTGTCTCTGTGTGAGTTCACGGAAGCCTGAGGTGGGCGTGTTTGTCGGACTACGGAAGGGCTGTGTGTGAGTGCGTTGTGAAAGAGTTAGGATCTGTTTGGGTCAATAACGAGGAGAGGCAGCACTGTGTCACTCAACAAGATAAACAGTGTCAGAGTTTAAAACAGCCCAGACCCCTCTGTCCACACACACACTCACATGCACACTCCCTGTTGCTTAGGGGAAACCCCAGACGTTTCACCATTGTGTGGTAGACCACCTGATTGATCTAGTCAAAGGCTTGTTGATTAGTTGACAAGCTGAATCAGTTGTGCTAGCCCTGGAATAGATCAAATACATGGAATGGCTGGGGTTCCGGTAAGGTATCTTCTCTATATTTCTACAAACACCTCCACGCCACATAGCACCTCTTCTTTATCTTTACACACGCCTATCTCTCGCTCCTCTCTACATCCTCTCTCCTCTCTTTCCCCAGTAACTTCAGGCAGGCAAAGCCACCAGCCAACTGTCTAACTTGTCCTGATGTTGTCATCATGCCACCCAGTGACAGCGTAAACACCTCCAACAGCTCCGGTGGGAGGTGGGTGGGGGCCGGGTGCCGCAAGGGGCCCGCGACTTTAACTGCCTTTAATTGTCCAAACTTTTGTTTGACATCACAGGAAAACATCCCAGCATCAATCTAGAGCCAATTACAGCAAGTTCACGCCAGGCAGGTGGAGTCAACGCCTATCGGGCCTCTGTCGCCGTGACACCAGGATGATTGATCACCGCGCTGCGGCAACGGCTCTCTAACCTGATCAGCCAAATTACCGTGGCGACCGCGGGGGCCATCTGAGCCTCGCACCGCAAATTAAATCCACAGCACTCGTCACATCACACACACACAAACGCACACACACACGCACACACACATCACACTTACATCACACACCCAAGGCAGACTACATCCTCTTGTCCTCTCAATCAGAGAGAGAGAGAGAGAGACCGCCACCATTGTCCCAGGGGACCACAGCACCAGGTGATGGGAACGGCCGGAGGACATTAAGACATATTAATGTACTAAAGACTTAATGAAGCTCAGTCCAGTACTCAGAGAGAAGAGAGAGGCTACCGGAGTGGAGGGTCTCGTGTTTACTTTATTAGTTTACAGCAGATTAATGGGGCTAATCATTTAAGTGATGGAGATGGATTACCCTCTCAAAGCTGGCCCTGGCCCCAATACCAACCCCTCCTTACCACCCCCACCACCACTCCTCTTCTCTCCCCTCTGGATCGCCCACCTCTCTCTCTCCCTGCTTGGCCAATCTTAAAGCAACATGGAGGGAGGGCGCATCGCAGAGGGCACATCTTTTGAGCCTAAAAGGAAGACAATCCGTGCAAAAGTGTAAGAGTAGACCCCGCCGCAAATAGATGATCTAACAGGGATTCAACAGCACAGATTCAAAAAAGAGAAAGAGACTGACTACATGTGTGTGTAGGGGCGGGGGGACTGATTTTATGATTTCCATTCTGAATCTTAAACGGGGGGAAACAGAATCACTGTCAAACCTTGACGTGGAAATGGATTATCTCTCTGATATATCAAAGGTACAACTTCATTGTAACCGTATCTGATGAAATAGACCGGATGCAATAGTGCACGAGCCTACTGTGGAACCTTCGCAAATCAAGATGAGGTCATAATGTATACTGAGGCAGGGCCTGTTCGTTGTCTCATTGGGTTTGGGTCTGTGCTTGAGGTTGATGCCGCAGCAGACGGCTTCACTTTATGGCAAATTAGGACACCATTGTCACTGTGGCCCAGCCCCTTAGACAGGATATTGCATCGCTTTGCTGGTAATAAAAGTGTCACACACGCACACTCCTCTTTACATCTCCCTCCTCCAACTCCTCCTACCATCTCCATCACTCCGCCCGCTGCTGGCAGTATTTGAGTAACACAGCGTCCACCAAGAAGTTTAATTACTGTCTCCTCTTTCTCTATTTCTCTTTCAATCCCCCACTTCCCACTCTCCTACCCACTGCAAGATAGATCTCAGTGTCAGAGGCCCTGACACATGAAGACAGAGCGCAGGTACCACTACATATGCATGCACAAGTGTACACACACACACACACACACACACACACACACACACACACACACACACACACACACACACACACACACACACACACACATACATACACACACACACACACACACACACACACACACACACACACACAAACGCTCACACAAACATACACACTTTCTGTCCCTCAATTCCCGCTCCCTCTGATTCCGTGGCTACAGGGGAACGCATTCGGAGTATTGTTCCAAGCCAGAGTGAAGGGTGTGGACTGAGATATAAATCAGAGTCAGTGTTAAGTAAAGTTTAGATCAGAATGTGCACGCAGGAGAAGAGCTCATTCTAAACAGCACTTAACCCGTAAGAGGCTACAGTAACATACATATAATAGTAGGTCCATTTAAAGTGTTAAATACATACGGTGGTGCATCAATGTATAACAAACGCAATGCACTCCAACTAGCCTAACCGTTAAATCCCTCGACTGCAAACAAACCCCCGAAACCTCATGATCACATATTCAAACATACACACTCATATCCTCACAAATATTTACACGGGCTAGACCAATAAACAATACCACACAGTAATGAATTACAGTTTCTCAATCGTGTAAGGCTTTTAAGCATTTTTTGGAACAATTGCGCCTTTTCAAAATCTTAAATACATTCATCAAAAGGACACAACTGCCTATATAAAAATATATATATTTAAAAAAGGCAACTGTATTTATCTCTTGAGTCAAAGCAGGCAAAAAATAAAGTTAGTCTGTGTTTTAGAAATCCCAGTAGATAGATTTTCTTTGCAGTCACTAAATCATGACAATCCAAATTGATAAGGTGCGGAATGATGGGCAATTACTGTCATTTTATGCTTATTTCACGAAGCAATTCATACACATCAAATTAAATACTCCTGATAAAAACAAATGTATAAATAAATAGGCTAAGCACATTGTGTGCAGGATTCAATTACCGGTATCATCACAATCCAATTCCATATATTAATTAAATACAAATGTTCGTTTGCTCATAGTTTTGTAGACTTTCCATTGTTGAACAGAAACACAATCCACAATAGAAATAAGGAAAGGTGAATACAATGGAGGAACACAACTAATATGAATGTATAGGCCTCAATCCACACCAAAGCAAAGCTCCATAATGTAAGGAAGGTCACAATGTTGGAAATGATGAGGAGTAAGCAAAAGTTACATGGAAGCAACCCATCTTCATCTCTGCACGTCCGCAATGTTGTAAAAAAACAATTAAAAAAACTAAACAATTAGACAATCCCCATTGACTAGATATTTCCATGTATTGACACTGATGGGGTGATTTAGAATTTTGTGTAGTAGTATTTACTGATGTTCCTACTATCAACCATCGGTTACAGTTAGGGTTAGGTTTAAAATAAGGGTTAGGGTAAGGGTTAAGGTTAGGGTTAGGTTTAAAATAAGGGTTAGGGTAAGGGTTAAGGTTAGGGTTAGGTTTAAAATAAGGGTTAGGGTAAGGGTTAAGGTTAGGGTTAGGTTTAAAATAAGGGTTAGGGTAAGGGTTAAGGTTAGGGTTAGGTTTAAAATAAGGGTTAGGGTAAGGGTTAAGGTTAGGGTTAGGTTTAAAATAAGGGTTAGGGTAAGGGTTAAGGTTAGGGTTAGGTTTAAAATAAGGGTTAGGGTAAGGGTTAAGGTTAGGGTTAGGTTTAAAATAAGGGTTAGGGTAAGAGTTAAGGTTAGGGTTAGGTTTAAAATAAGGGTTAGGGTAAGAGTTAAGGTTAGGGTTAGGGCTAGGGTTAGGGTTAGTAGATAGTTAGTTGAAATGTTACTGATAGTCTGTAGAGCATCTACAGATGGACTTTCCAAATAAATACCCGTTTCTCTTCTGATGAAAACAATGTGCTCATGTTCTGTGAACAAAACATTTAAGATAGGATTTTGTATTCACTGAGGACATTTGTATTTAATGTTTTGCTAAAGGCGGTCTAAGGTATGCAAGTCAGGTACGAAGGCAAGACAATGATCAGAAGATCTGTAAATGTATTTGAGCATTTGATCATTGCTGTTCTGCTATAGATACATCTCAAAACAGATCCTAAAATTGCTAGTAGGAGATTGAGAAAAACGGTATGATCTACTGTTTGGAGTGGAATTCTGTAGATAATACTGTGATTATTTTCTAGTGCTTTCTACTATTTTGTTTTGACAACTTTGAGAGATAAAGTTGCTCAACTGTCTCTTATCACAAGAAAAGAAAAACATGAAAAGAAAAATGTAACCTTCATTTGTCATATTGACAATGAAATATTAGCCTTTTTTTGTTGTTGTAAAATATCCATATCAATTATTTACCATGCAGCGAAATGCAATATGATAGAGAGTAATATGTTTTCATACGGCATGCATAATTCCAATGCCTTTTATTCATGTGAATATAAATGAGACATTATAATAAAGCTCCTTGCATAGGCATGGTAAGAGCTTTACATAATATGAATAAGGTTTTTTTCTGTGTCACTGGTAAGAATATTCCCTCTACTTCCCTCTGGTGGAGAAAAAGAGTAGAGAACAGACAATGAGTCAATGAGAAAATCTTGAGCAGGATACCCAGACAGATGAACAGATATCCAGTCCCAGTCAAAAGTTTGGACACACCTACTCATTCAAAGGGTTTTCTTTATTTTTACTATTGTCTACATTGTGCCTTGAATTCTAAATAAATCACAGAGTGGCACTAGCAAAGGACAACCACATCATCACACCTCCTCCTCCATGCTTCATGGTGGAAACCACACATAAGGAGATCATCCGTTCACTTACTCTGCGTCTCTCAAAGACACGGCAGTTGGAACCAAACATCTCAAATTTGGACTCGTCAGACCAAAGGACAGAATTCCAGCGGTCTATTTTTTTCTGCAGCATTTCAACCATGAAGGCCTGATTCATGCGGTCTCCTCTGAACAGTTGATGTTGAGATGTGACTGTTACTTGAACTTTGTGAAGCATTTATTTGAGCTGCAATTTCTGAGGCTGGTAACTCTAATGAACTCATCCTCTGCAGCAGAGGTAACTCTGGGTCTTCCTTTCCTGTGGCGGTCCTCATGAGAGACAGTATCATCATAGCCCTTCACGTTTTTTGTGACTGCACTTGAAGAAACTTTAAAAGCTCTTGAAATGTTCCGTATTGACTGACCTTCATATCTTAAGGTAATGATGGACTGTCGTTTCTCTTTGCTTATTTGAGCTGTTCTGTCACGTTCTGACCTTAGTTCCTTTGTTATGTCTTTGTTTTAGGTTGGTCAGGGCGTGAGTTGGGGTGGGTAGTCTATGTTCTTTTTTCTATGTGTTTGGCCTAATATGGTTCTCAATCAGAGGCAGGTGTCGTTTGTTGTCTCTGATTGAGAATCATACTTAGGTAGCCTGTTTTCCCCATTTTGGTTGTGGGTGTTTAAGTTTTCTGATTAGTGTTTTTCTGCACCTTACAGGACTGTTTCAGGTTTTTTTCTCGTTTATTCACGTTGTTGTTTTGTATTTCAGTGTTCCATTATTAAAATCATGAACACGTACCACGCTGTGCTTTGGTCCACACCTTCTTCCACCCACAACAGCCGTTACAGAAACACCCACCAACCAAGGACCAAGCAGCGTGGTATCGGGCAGCAGCGATTTCTGGACTCATGGACATGGGAGGAGATTTTGGATGGAAAAGGACCCTGGGCACAGGCCAGCCACCCGCAAGTGCCATGCGAGAGTGGGCATCCAGCAAGGGTGTGTTGTGCTGGCCCAGCGTGTTTGGTCTCCAGTATGCCTTTTCGGCCCAAGGTATCCTGCGCCGGCGCTGTGTGCTGTGTCTCCGAGGTGCTGGGAGGGTGCAGTGCGTTCTATGCCTGCGCTCCGCCCGTGCCGGGTGAATGTGGGTATTGAGCCTAAGGGAGAGGTGCGAGTGGTATGCACCAGATCTCCAGTACTCAACCCACAGCCCGGTTCAACCTGTGCCTGCACTCTGGAGGGTCCGGGCTAAAGTGGTCATCCAGCCTGGAGGAGTGGTGCCAAGGCTGCGCACCAGGGCTCCAGTGCTCCCCCACAGCCTGGTCCGTCCGGTGCCTCCTGCAAGCACCAGACCTCCTGTAGGTCTCCCCAGCCTGGTGGGTCCTGTGGCAGCCCCAGCCCCACGCACCGTCAGTCAGGAGCTGCCAGAGCCGCCTGTCAGTCAGGAGCTGCCAGAGCCGCGCATCAGTCAGGGGCTTCCAGAGCCGTCCTTCACTCCGGAGCTGCCAGAGGCGCTGCCGGAGTCTCCCATCTATTCGGGACCCGCTGCAAGGGTCCCCAGTCCGAGGTCGGCGGCGAGGGTCACCACTCTAAAGGCACCACTGAAGCGGGCAAAGAAGCGGGCAAAGACTATGGTGGAGTGGGGTCCACGTCCTGCGCCAGAGCCGCCACCGCCGACAGACGCCCACCCAGATCCTCCCCTATAGGTTCAGGTTTTGCGGCCGGAGTCCGCACCTTTGGGGAGGGGGCACTGTCACGTTCTGACATTAGTTCCTTTGTTATGTCTTTGTTTTAGGTTAGTCAGGGTGTGAGTTGGGGTGGGTAGTCTATGTTCTTCCACCTACAACAGCCGTTACATGTTCTTACCATAATATGAACTTGGTCTGTTACTAAACGCTATCTTCTGTATATACAACACAACTGATTGGCTCAAACACATTAAGAATTTCCACAAATGAACTTTTAACAAGGCACATCTGTTAATTGAAATGCATTCCAGGTGACTACCTCATGAAGCTGGTTACGAGAATGCCAAGAGTGTGCAAAGCTGTCATCAAGGCAAAGGGTGGCTAATTTGAAGAATCTCAACTATAAAATATATTTAGATTTGTTTAATACTTCTTTAGTTAGTACATGATTCCATATGTGTTATTTCACAGTTTTAATGTCTTCACTATTATTCTACAATGTAGAAAATAATTAAAATAAAGAAAAACCCTTGAATGAGTTGGTGTGTCCAAAATTTTGACTGGTAGCATAGGTGACATTTCATTATTTGGTATTATGTAGTATTTGTTTGTATTATGTAACCTGTAGTTTAGATGAAAAGTAAAGTACAGTTTCTGTGTGCTTTCTGGGAGAGGGAGTCTGACAAGCCATTACTGCAGACAGGTCATTAACTATGTGAGATAAGTAAGAGCTGCTGCTGAAATGGCTGTCCTGTTCTCTCTCTCTCAGCTCACCTCACCCACCTCTTCTCCCTCTCTCTCTTCCGTATGCAAGATAAGTTGAGGTGCAGCGACAGTGTGTGTGTGTGTGTGTGTGTGTGTGTGTGTGTGTGTGTGTGTGTGTGTGTGTGTGTGTGTGTGTGTGTGTGTCTACATGTGCATATGTATGCGTGTCTGCTTGGACATGCGGCGAAGCGATGGCCTGACAGGCAGTTTGTGTGTCTCACCTCTCAGACTCTCTATGTTCAGTGCCTTTTGAAAGTGTTCAGACCCCTTGACTTTTTCCACATTTTGTTACATTACAGCCTTATTCTAAAATGGATGAAATATTACTTTTTTTCTCACACAATACCCCATAATGACAAAGTGAAAACAGGTTTTTATTTTTTTAAATGAACAGAAATACCTTATTTACATAAGTATTCAGACCCTTTGCTATGAGACACGAAATTGAGCTCAGATGCATCCTGTTTCCATTGATCATCCTTGAGATGTTTCTACAACTTGATTGGAGTCCACCTGTGGTAAAGTCAATTGATTGGACATGATTTGGAAAGGCACACACCTGTCTATATAAGATCCCACAGTTGACAGTGCATGTCAGAGCAAAAACTAAGCAATGAGGTCGAAGGAGTTGTCCATAGAGCTCGGAGACAGGATTGTGTCGAGGCACAGATCTGGGGAAGGGTACCAATAAATGTCTGTGGCAGAACCTCAGACTGGGATGAATGTTCACCTTTCAACAGGACAACGACCCTAAGCACACAGCCCAGACAACGCAAGAGTGGCTTCGGGACAAGTCTCTGAATGTCCTTGAGTGGCCTAGCCAGAGCCAGGACTTGAACCCGATCAAACATCTCTGGAGAGGCCTGCAAATAGCTGTGCAGCAATGCACCCCATCCATCCTGACAGAGCTCGAGAGGATCTGCAGAGAGGAATGGGAAAACTCCCCAAATACAGGTGTGCCAAGCTTGTAGCGTCATACCCAAGAAGACTCGAAGCTGTAATCACTGCCAAAGGTGCTTCAGCAAAGTACTGAGTAAAGGGTCTGAATACTTACTATGTTAATGTGATATTTCAGATTTTTATTTTTAATAACTTAGCAAAAAGAAATGAAAACTTGTTTTTGCTTTGTTATTATGGGGTGTTGTGTGCAGGTTGATAAGAGGGAAAAAAATGATTTCATCAATTTTAGAATAAGGCTGCAATGTATAAACATTTGGAAAAAGTCAAGGGGTCTGTATCCTTTCTAATGCACAGTATCTTTGAGTGTCTGTATGCCCCAAGTGAGTCTCTATGTCTCTGTTTCTGTGTCTGAAGGTGTGCATATGTGTGTGTATCTCCATGTTTCCTAGAGAGACTGCCATTGTGTGTGGATATTTAATGTGTGTGTGTCTTTATTAATTTGTGTCTAGGAACATGCCTGGATCTCTCTGAGTCTCTCACTGTGTGTGTACTATCCAGAGCCTCAATCGTCCACACAGTGATTATCTCTGAGCTGTTTTCCAGACACTCCAATGCTCAGCAGGCCTGGACACACCCCAGCCCTCCCCCGCAGGGTACACAACGCACCAGCCGTCCCCAGCAGGGTACACAACGCACCAGCCGTCCCCAGCAGGGTACACAACACACCAGCCCTCCCCCGCAGGGTACACAACACACCAGCCCTCCCCCGCAGGGTACACAACGCACCAGCCGTCCCCAGCAGGGTACACAACAAACCAGCCCTGCCACGCAGGGTACACATCACACCAGCCCTCCCCCGCAGGGTACACTACACACCAGCCCTCCCCCGCAGAGTACACTACACACCAGCCCTCCCCCGCAGGGTACACAACACACCAGCCCTCCCCCGCAGGGTACACTACACACCAGCCCTCCCCCACAGGGTACACAACACACCAGCCCTCCCCCGCAGGGTACACTACACACCAGCCCTCCCCCGCAGGGTACACAACACACCAGCCCTCCCCCGCAAGGTACACAACGCACCAGCCGTCCCCAGCAGGGTACACAACAAACCAGCCCTGCCACGCAGGGTACACAACGCACCAGCCGTCCCCAGCAGGGTACACAACAAACCAGCCCTGCCATGCAGGGTACACAACGCACCAGCCCTCCCCTGCAGGGTACACTACACACCAGCCCTCCCCCGCAGGGTACACTACACACCAGGCCTCCCCCGCAGGGTACACTACACACCAGCCCTCCCCCGCAGGGTACACAACGCACCAGCCCTCATACTCAAGGGTAAAATGTGTTTTTCCTATTTATCTTTCTCTTACTGTATCAAATGCATAAACACATGTGTTCTATGCCATTCCATTACCTCTTTTCCAGCATTTATTATGAGCCATCCTCCCCTCAGCAGCCTCCACTGGATTTCACACACTGTCATACTTTCTTTTCCAACTGCAGAGGATGCGGTAATATCAAATATGAAATTCTGTTGAATTTGTTTCTTTCAAGATATAGTTATGAGCGTTTGGTGTGAGAGGAAGAAACCCATTCCCCTGAATGCAGAACCATTTGGGCTCCCGAGTGGCACAGCAGTTTAAGGCACCGCATCTCCGGCCCTGGTCTGATTCCGGGTTGTATCACAACTGGCCGTGATTGGGAGTCCCATAGGGCGGTGCACAATTGTCCCAGCGTTGTCCAAATTTGTTCTAACCTGACTTGACTAGTGAAATAAAGGTTATATAAAGAAAATGGAGCATTCCTTTATGAAGGAGGGTGTAAGGTGCATACTACACCACAAGGTGGCAGTAAAGGCACATACATTGAAAGCGGTATCTGAGCACACATATCAGGTGAACATTATCTTCTCTGGTCACATGGGGGCACTAGTAACTCTAGATTAACCACTAAGGTCAAAAATGTTGGTGTGAAGGCAGAGGATGACACTGAAGACCAATTAGCAAGAATTATGTCACCATAAACACTCCACTGATGACAGCTATGTCATGAGATAACTGTGGTGGCAAGTCAGTAATGCTTAAGAAAAGTACACTGATGACCCCTCTGAGGCTCTGACGTACGAACACACACACACACACACACACACACACACACACACACACACTACCCAAATGCACTTGCAGACATAAAATTTGTGCAAATTGGGTTATCAAGTAGGCCATAGCTTCATATTTCCAAGTCAAACCAAAGAACTCAACATTGGAATGGAATTATGTGTGTTCATAAATAATGATTTATCCTGATTCAATAACTTACATTCTTGTTTATGAAGATGAGCAGGGGAGTGTATTTAATCGACATCACGGTTGGATCTATAATTAATGCACATTTGGCCTCCTAATATAGCTAATGACCGTGTCTTGATGATCTGGGGTTATCTCGGCTGTTTCCATGGAAGTCAATTTCAAAGCATTGTCACAGCTCTGATAAAAACACAAGAGAGAGATTTGAAGATAAGATCTCTAAGCACCAAAAGGCATGTAGTTTAAAGTCACCTTTGGATTGCCTGTCGGTGAACTGTGTGCCAATACTAAACTGATCACAACAGATCTGTCTCATGTCTTCTGAATCCAAAACCCTGGAGGAAGCTGCAGACAGCATATGTGCTGGAGGAGCCATTCCAACGCATGTGGAGCAGAGACATAGTCAGTGAATTCTGTTTGTCTATAAGCTTCTATTAAATGAATAGATGAAGTAGATTTTGCCCATTAGATAAGAGTGCTTTCACCTGAGCATTTTCAATGTGGTCAATGCAAGCATGCTGGGAGTAGGGATACTGTTGATTTGTTTCTAGCCTTATGTGGCCTGGTATTTTCCCTTTCAACTCAGTTTGCTGCACTGGATATAAGTTATTTTGACAATATTTCTGTAGTCTATATTTCTATCTTTTGTTGGTGCCTTTGTAATCTTTATTTTTTTTCCCATACTTGCACACTAGATATAGATAATACACATATAATATTATTTCGTTCTGCAGATTCCAAAGTTCAAAATTGAAGTTTGACCATCAGCTAGTTATTTATATTAATTTCTATAGCTATAGAGGATACAAAAGTTAGTGGTAACAAATGGTCTCCATAATCTCACATACAGAGACACACGTACACACACACACACGTACACACACACACACACACACACACACACACACACACACACACACACACACACACACACACACACACACACACACACACACACACACACACACACACACACAGTAGGTCTCTTTCCCTTTAAATCTTGAGATCTGCCTGCCCAGCATGAACACATCATAAAAGTAGACAGGCAATTTCTGTTTTCACCAAATAGCCACGCGAGCTCGTTCTGCATCTCAGATTTTAATACACTTGACAAGCGGCTTAGCAGCACGCAAGGGAGAGTGAGCCGAGCCGGAGGGAGAGAAAGAGATCCGGGAGAGAGATTTTTGGGAGTTATGCCTATCCAATGCCTCTAAATCCATTTGCCGTTTGAATTATCAACTAGAATTTGATTAATATGCAAATTCAAGGGGAAAAGGCTCGTATAATTATCTCAGTGGATAGTAATTAATCTCTGGTTAAAGTAAATTAATACATCTATCAATTTTGTCAGCGACATGCTTTGTTCAATAGCCTGTAAAATTGAAGTTCGAAGTGTTAAGGGGCTGTACAGGAACTTAATATCTAAAACTTTAAAATGTACCCTATTTAGTGGTTAATCAAGCCCCCCATCTTAATCTATATTATTTCTCACTTCAAATCATACTAGGGGGACGTGGTCGAGCCAAGAATCGTTCAAATTCTTCTTCTTCCTTTGTTTATGATGTTGACCACTTGTTCCTACCCTGATGAAAAGCTATTTCAACCGAAAGGTTTTTTGTCCAGAAATCATTGAAAGACAGAATGCATGATTATTTCCATTATCCATTCCAATTCTTCAAACTATTGTATTAGGGCTAATGTTAGCGAAATATGTTCTTAATAACAAATCTGAATAAATAAATAAATAAAAAATATAAATAAAATGAAAAGACTATTGTTATCAACGAAAGTGACATATGCCGCCGGCATGATAGGGCCTACTTGAATTTAAAAAAGAGGACAAGCAAAAAACAAAATGCTTTGTTAGCCCTAAATAACTGTGGATAACTTTCAGATATCATTTCAAATCAAATGACCAATTATCAAAACAAGTGATTAGGACCCGAGAGAGAGAGAGAGAGAGAGAGAGAGAGAGTAGGTGAGAGAGAGCGAGAGAGAGAGCGTAGGGGCGTAGGGGGAGAGAGAGAGAGAGAGAGTAGGGTAGAGAGAGAGAGAGAGAGAGAGAGAGAGAGTAAGTATAATGTTTACTGTAAATGTGTTATTGTTTAAAGTAAACATATGTTTCCCATGCCAATAAAGCCCTTAAAATTGAATTGAGAGAGAGAGCGAGAGAGAGAGAGATAGGGGGAGGGGGTAGTGGAGGGGGAGAAGGGTGCAGACCCTATTGTTTCAGCAGGGATTCATGCATCAAACTTCAATTTTCCAACCGAATGAACTAGTGATTTTCTTCTCCCTCCCTAGCTGAAATACACTTAAAACTTGTGGATTAATTACCATAGTGAGGTATTGGGGATTGCACTTGTCTTTGCCGTTGGACAACACATAAAATAAGGAACAGAGACCAGCACGTGCCTCACTGGAATAGCACACTTTGTACTGGTCACTGTTTGACCCTGCATTAAAGACATCCACATCAGAAACCATGCGGAAGCAATATATCTAAAGTACACTTTATTAAAAACACATGAAGCTTCTCTGTTCTAGGATATGTTCTGCGGTGAAAATTATTTCACGTCAAGTAACGTTGAAAAAAAAATGCAAAAACAAATCCTCGACCTAAATTTTACCCAACACAACCAATCAAAATATAAATGTTGCTGCGAGAAATGAATAGAGCAGCGTACAATATTGATAACCGTAAGAGAATCAACATTGTCCACACATGCATCCATTGGCTAATTAAGGCCTGCAATTGTTCAAGGGATACTTTGGGATTTGGGCAATGAGGCCTTTTATCTACTTCCCCAGAGTCAGATGAACTCATGGATACCATTTGTATATCTCTGTGTCCAGTTTAAAATAAGTTAGGTAGTTTCGCAAGCCAATGCTAACTAGCGTTAGCGCAATGCCTGGAAGTCGATGAGTATCTGCTAGCATGCTAGTAGATGCCCATAGTCATAGACTTCTAGTCATTGTGCTCTACCGCTCTACTGCTCGTTAGAAACTTCCTTCAAACTGCAGGAAAAGACATAAATATGGTATCCACGAGTTCATCTGACTCTGGGGAAGTAGACAAATGGCATTGCCAAAATCCCGAAGTATCCCTTTAATTCGATGTTGTTTTTTTATAATTTGATTTTGTATTATTTAATAAAAAATAATCAGGTATTTACCTGACATAAACGTAGGACTTTCGCAGTTTAATTCAGCCTCAGGGATGGGACAAAAGTTGGCTTACCCTCTGTGTGCGAGTCATAGGTCTATAACGCAGCCTCGAGCCTATTCTGCCAGACATCTTGAGCAGCGAACATTTTTTTGGCAGGGAAGGCAGCCTGCTTTAACTTCCAAACTTTCCAACCAATACAAATAGCACTAAATGGAACAAATTAGGGAGAGTATTTATAACACAGCCCAAATAATGACAACAAGAATAATTTAATAATAACAACAATAACATAGCCTAATTATAATGACATTATCAAAATAGTGTTGCTAACAGGCCTAATAATATAATTGAATAATAATAAACTAGGTTACTAACAACAATATACACGGTAGAAATAAATTAATGATGATAATAATAAACAAATTGTAGGCTAATATTAACAAAGAAAATACTCATTTCAATACTAATACTTCCTCCTATAATTTGATTTCTACTATTACTGCTACTACTAGGCCTACTACTACTAGGCCTACTACTACTACTACAATTACTACTACTACTACTACTACTACTACTACTACTACTACTACAAGTACTACTACTACTACTACTACAATTACTACTACTACAATTACTACTACTACTAATAATAATGATTAAAAATAATAATAATGATGATAAGTATTATTATTATTATGACGAATCATTATGTGGATTGAATGCAATGGGGTTTTCATTAAACTAGGCCTAACTGAAAACAATACATTTCTAGTAGGCAGCCTAGATAATAGTTTGTAATAAAATTGGTTGAAGAATTATCCTCGATCCTCAACTTCAAAGGCGAGTTTTCTATTAGGCCTAGTGCGTTATGTATCTATATTAAATCTAACTCCATAATAAATTATTAACATCTTGGGTTCACATTATTAGGCTCTCAACTTCATAAAAAAAGGTCATAGACAAAGAAAAAACGTAGGTAGCTAACAGAAGAACACAAAACGAAAACAAAGCTCTCTACCAATCGCACAAATGTCACCGTTTAAACATGGGACTTCCCTACTTAGCATGAAAAACACCCAGGCCACAAGATGAACTGCTGGAAGATCTATCGCCCAAAAAGCCAAACGTATTATTTCTAGCTCCTCACACAAACACAAAGCACAGACCAGACCCCTCTCCAGAATGAGACTTCAATTGTGATGCATAGACTTGTTAAAGACGCGCGAGTAAAAAAAGGATCGACAGTGATAGCTATGATGAGCCCAGATGCCCTCAGAGGAACTATGTATGCATTACAGCCTTTGTAGCAAAAAAAGGAGGGTTTAATCAATCCATCAAATTGACTGGAATTGTGAGGAAACCTCAGAAACCATATGGCCTCCTATCGTTTGTGTCCTTTTATGTGGAATGAGACACGCTTGTCTCCGTATTGCGCGCGGCTGGAGTTCGCCCTTGCCCCATTGCCGCTGTCACACCGGGGAGCAGTACTCATTTGTCCGCCGGTTTCACGCTTCTACGCAGAGAGTGAGTGAAAAACTCACAATCAGCCTGGAGAAGCTGGCCCAGAACTCGACGTTTTTGTGCCTCCTTTATGGCCTCTCTGTGCTCCAGATTGGCGTTTCTCACATCAATTCTATTGAGGAAATGAAAACACACTTTGCCGGGTCAGAAAGCAGGTTTTCAATGTGTTCAATGTATTTTCAATGTGAAAGAAAAATGATATTTTGCCTCGAGGTGCATGTTAATTTAATATTGGATCGAAATGTGAGCAAATATTTGGAAACAACTAAAATATGTCATTATAATATAGAATGCTGATTGCAATAAGAGCTGGAATTAAACTAACAATGGTCCCAAAAGCATTTCATGCTATTTAGGCCTGTTCTTCAATAAAATGAATGGGAATAGTGAGAAACGAAATGTTTTATTTTGGAATACATTACACTTCATATGCCTACATTAGGTTGTAAATGGTGTTCTGGCATTAAAAGGCACTTACAGGTATACAAACCATTATAAATATATTAAAATGTGACTGATATTGCAAGCAACCAGGTGAAATATGATGTATCTTTGATTATTATTTTAGGAAATGTATTCCCATCGTTATCAAACGTTTGACATATGTAGGCCTAGTTATAACACGCACACACAGCCTAACATACAGTATGTTTTGTGTATTTCAATATGAATGTCCCTATAATATTCAAACCATTACAGTCGTTTAAAATAAAACATGCATTCAAATAATTCATAGATTGAGTTACTAGCTAGTGTTATTAGCCCGTAGTGGTAAGACTGCCTGTGTGTGTGTGTGTGTGTGTGTGTGTGTGTGTGTGTGTGTGTGTGTGTGTGTGTGTGTGTGTGTGTGTGTGTGTGTGTGTGTGTGGATAGGTTAAGTGTACATATTGCTTTTCTTTAAACTATTCCACGTTGGTTAAATTAATGGATGAATACAACAGCTGCCTGCGTCTGTCGTTGCAGACGACACAGTCCATGCGATGCTGAGTGTTCTTCATAAAAGCCTCATGAGTACATGTGGTGCATTAATGGCACTTCAAACTTTCGTCGTGGTAAGAGGGAGATAGATACAAAGGTAAAATCCTCAGTCATCCACGTCAATCTCCTCATCGTCGGAGCAGCCCTTACTGCTAGCATGGTCTGTATATGGCGATGAAGGCAAGGACAATAATAGTTTGTTAGATGTGTCATGCTCATGGTTCAATAGCGAAGGTGACTCGGCTCTGTTAGGGCCCAGCGCGCCGTTAGCTGCGCATTTCTCCAGCTCGGCTAGTTTGGCCATTTTCTCGAAAGACACTGTGCCCACGGCTTTGGCCGACTCCACGTCCGCCTTCATCTCCTCCAGGTCGCGTTTGAGTTTAGCGCGCCGGTTTTGGAACCAGGTGATGACCTGTGCATTGGTGAGGCCGAGCTGCTGTGCTATCTGGTCACGGTCAGCTGGACTCAGATACTTCTGGTACAAGAATCGCTTCTCCAACTCGTAGATCTGGTGGTTGGTGAAGGCCGTGCGAGACTTCCGGCGCTTTTTGGGGTTATTCCGCGAACCGAATAGTGTCGTGCCGTCTCGCCCTGTGAAATGATATTTAGAGAATAAGAATATTAGCCTATAGGCATTTAGTGAATCACCAGGCATAATGTCGCTCCAAGAAACCTTACAGAAATAACCGCTAGACTAATAACAGGCCTGTGTATGTATGTCTCATCTAAAACCACCACCAACAACAATAACAACAACAATATCGCCAATAGGCTAGGCTACGGATAGGCTAATTAATAACAGACGACAATAAAGTGATACAATAGGTCTAATGAAAATAATCTTAAACTAAATATTGCATTAGTTATGAATATTATGTGGATTAGTATTTTGCATACGCTTAATATTCGTGTTTACATGGTGGAACTATTCAGCTCTAATATATTTTTGTTCACATAAAAATAACCAATTCGATACACATATGTATTTTCAAATTCCTTCACAGTTGTAAGCGTTTTGGCCTGGCTCGTTATGCAAAAACATGCATTGTGCTTTAATTAAATTTTCAAATTCTGAAAGAAATATGTCTGTGCACAGACCCACTGCAAGCACACACACACACACATAGAGACCTTACATGATCTATTTCGTCAGTTGCATTTGTAGACCTTAAGCTGAATCACCCTAGGCTACACAGTCTGTACCTAATAACTGCATATGATAAACAAAGAAGTGACTGTTCAGACGTACCCTCTGCCGCTTGAAGAACACTGACTTCGAGGCCTTTGAAGGTTTTGCTGGCTAGCTCCTCCAGAGCGCAGAGTGGGGAGGTTTGGGTGAAAAAGGCACGGCTGCACAGACTGTGACCCGAAGAGGACAGCTTCTCGCTGCAGGAGAGCATGTGCGCCGTCCCGCAGCTGGAGTAACTTCTCTTCACCGAGGGCTTGTTCAGGATGTCCTCTATACTGAACGGCGTCAGGGGCTTGCTGGAGTTGGCCGGCTGCGGGAGCTGGTTCAGCGCACTGCGTCTCCGGTCCTCCATAACCGTGGGCTCTTTGGAGGTCATAGTAGCTTATCAGGTGACACTTCGGAGAGTTGTTTATGCTCTGGTTATACTTCAAAATAATTATGCCTAAATTAAAAGTTGTGGGAAATCCGATCACAGGTGCTTCTGCAACCGCATCTTGGTCGCTTTGCCGCAGGGTAGGGAGACTTTGAGTCCAGTTACAGTCCCACTTCTCCTTTCCACGGTTCCGGGGTGACGCACGAGCCACAACATGAAACCATCCCGTGGACAGTGATGCCCAACAAAACAGTCGCAATTGGCCACGACTAACAATTGATCTCTTTCTCCCCCACTCGTTCTCCCGCTCACTTTCTCTCCCTCTCGCTTTCTCTCCCTCTCACTCTTTGGGTATATATGGTCCCGTGCAGGATTTAACACGAGCTGAGCAGCGGTAATTAGAGGGCATGGCCGGGGGAGGAGTCGAATTGGAATACTTAATGCTTCCAGACTTTCGTTTAAGTCAGCAATTAAAATACATTTTTTTTTTGTATAATATTTTTCGTTCGGCTAGCTTATTTGGCTACCACATAATGGACGCATGAAAAAAAAATATTGGCCTAGGCTCAATATCGTTCAGATTGAATTAACTTTTGTAAAATGCAGGATAATTTGCTTGCAGTTATGATATGTAAGGTAACCTATCGAGAAAAAAAAGGTTTTACTTGTTGCCTAATTTTCGATATAAGAAGTCGACATGTGCAATGGCTATGGCTGTGCGTAAACGTGTGCAGCAGCCTGCCTTTGCGTTCGTGCGTGCACGTGAGTGTAGATATGCCCTATGTTTTATAAAGGCTATTGTGCAAGCAGTATATCAGGCTGATAATACTTCCGGGCAGAGAGACATCATCACCCCCTTTAGCCGTGCAATATCCTCTGCGCTATAACTCAGGCGCAAAGGGCTAGCCTTCATAGCGCGCGGGGGAAAATATTTCACCTCCTCACTGCTTTGCTGTCATGATGTACAAATATGGATCTGTCTCATAGGTAAAGTATTTGCAGTAGGCCTATACTATTTGGAAAAATAGTGTCAGGTTCACCATCCAGTTTGATTTCACATTTATACTAGGCTTAATTAAATAATTGTAAGGCTAGCCTAAAGAGTGTGCCTGAGGAGTTTGTTATAGGCCTGTAATTATAGGCTGCTAGGTTATTGTAGGCCGTCATTGTAAATAACTGACTTGCCTAGTTAAATAAGGGGGGGGGGGTCTATGTGAATAAGTTATAAGTTATAGGTCTACTAATACTACTACTACTACTACTACCACTGTCTATTCTACTACTACTACTATTATTATCATTATTAATAATGATAATAGTAATAATAATAATATAGGCCTAGACTATTTGTTATATTATTATATCATTTGTCCGATTTGTGAATTCTGAAATATAGCCTTGCTAATAATAGGAATTCAATAGTCCTATTTGGCTCAGTTGGTAGGGCATGGTGCTTGCAACGCCAGGGTTGTGGTGTGAGTTCGATTCCTGGGGCCCCCCAAAAATAGCCTGCACGCATGAAAAGTCGCTTTGGATAAAAGCGCCAGCTTCATGGTATGCATTAATTAGCATAATAATAACGCATTAAAGCCATCGGTATAGCGTTAAAATCATGGTTAACACTGCAACATGTTCAAAAAAGGCAATAAAAAAGTCATATTATTGTTGAAAGCATATTTGGAAAGAAACGTTGAGCGCAGGGCCTATGTGGTCGGAAATGCATTCATTAAAATATACATATTTGCCTACTGTAAGTATAGGCTAGACGTCATGTACCTCCACCTATCACAATTAACGCAGCGGGCCATGTTTTTTTTTTTACTGTGATTAGATGCAACAGCCAAAACAGTAGATTATAGCCTATTAACCATGCATGATAAAAACAAGCAGTGAAATGTGTATTCGTGCGATGTACTGTATATTACACTTTGTATGAGTGAATTGTCCAATAGTATGGTCAGAACGGATTAAATATTTTCAGCCACCAACAGTCAGTTGTTTCATGTCCAATCCTTGACGCCCTCGGGCAATTTACTGGACTCAAGCGCGTGACATTTCAGAGGCTGATTGCTTTCTCGCACAGATTTCTGTCCATCAACTATCTTTTCTGCACGTGACAATAGTGCTGATGCTTGTAGGCCCTATCACACTTTAAGATTTAGAATGTAGGCCATGGTAAAGATTGATTGACAAGGGTGTCTGCAATCAAAGTTTACAATGAATAGTTGAGAATAATGACTTTATTACCCAAGTCACTTTATTTGCTGGGTTTGGAAGTGTTTTGTGTCTGTTTTATTTTGTTATTTACCCACGCGTGAGATTTGATTACACGGGCCATGTTGGATCTTTTCAGGGTTCCCCTCTCACCCGCGCGCGTGCCCTTTCCATACTCAATCATTGCGCCCACATCCGCGCGGATGAATGCGATGGATACCCTCTCAGAAATGTAGAAGCACTCACATTTTCACGTAGGTCTTGATTTCGTCATCAGGAGACATTTCTACTCAGGCCTTTGGTCTTTGATTGGCTTTTTTCTAAAAGTCACTCAGAGAAGATAATTGAGGGAAAAGAGAATTTAGGGATCTACAGGCCTACCACGGCCAAACATAGGCTTGAATAATCCAATTAAATAAATACATAATTCACTATTAAGAAAATACTCGTTGTTCATACGAAATTATGAGCATTGTCATTTTATCAAATAAAATAAAATACAGTGATATTTGTCACATGCGCCAAATACAACGTGTGTAGATTTTTATGTGAAATGCTTGCTTATGAGCCTTTGCCAACGTTGCAAAGTAAAAAAACAAACAAAACAATAATACAACATTTAAATATTAACACAAGAGGAATAAAATACACAAGAATGGAGCTATATACAGGGAGTACTAGTACCAGTTCAAGGTGCAGGGGAGCGAGGTATTTGAGGTAGATATTTAGTCCACATAAAGGCAGGGTAAAGTGACTGGCATCAGGATAGATAATAATAAGAGTAAGAATAAAGAACAGAGTAGCAGAAGTATATGAGTGTGAAAGTGTGTGTGTGTATGTGAATGTGTACTGGATGTGGATGTGTGGGGGTTTGTGTGAGAGTGTCGGCGTAGTGTGTGTGAGGAAGTGTGTATATAGAGTCAGTTAGTGCAAGATACGGTACAATGCAGATAATTAACTATTTAGCAGTCTTACGGGCTGGGGTAGAAGCTGTCTCGGACCTTGTTGGTGAGAGAGCGGGTGCTCTAGTACGGTTTGCCGGACAGAAGCAGAGTGAACAGCCCGTTTTTACAGTCGGACATTAGGTGCATTTGAGTAGTGAAACTTGATTTTTAAAAACAACAACGTTATTTAACCTAATTTTAACATTCTGTCATAAAAAGCTAATGTTCAACGTAATAAAAACACGTTTTTTATTAAAAACATTACTCTGCATCATTGGGAAAGGTTACATTTCTAAAATGGCTAATGTAAGTGCCTATTAAAAGAAAAATGTTTTGGTATTTTCAGTTCATTGTTGATACAGTTTGCATATCGGAGCAGTCAATTTTTCAAGATATTGGACTTTCAAGAAGCAAATTGTCACTGCCGATGTGGCAAGTGACACTTTGCTATTAAACACAGAGTACATGCAGGACCACAGCTACATAGGAGCTACAAATACATTTGAAAAAATTATTAGAATTTGAAAACAATATATACAGTGCAAGTCAAAAGTTTGAACACACCTACTCATTCAAGGGTTTTTCTTTACGTTTACTATTTTCTACATTGTATAATAATAGTGAAGACATCAAAACTATGAAAAGCGCATATGGAATCATGTAGAAACCAAAAAAAGTGTTAAACAAATCAAAATATATTTTATATTTGAGATTCTTCAAAGTAGCCACCCTTTGTCTTGATGACAGCTTTGCACACTCTTGGCATTCTCTCAACCAGCTTCATTAGATAGTCACCTGGAATGCATTTCATTTAACAGGTGTGCCTTGTTAAAAGTTAATTTGTGGAATTTATTTCCTCCTTAATGTGTTTGAGCCAATCAGTTGTGTTTTGACAAGATAGTTGTGGTATACAGAAGATAGCCCAATTTTGTAAAAGACCAAGTCCATATTATGGCAAGAACAGCTCAAATAAGCAAAGAGAAATGACAGTCCATCATTACTTTAAGACATAAAGGTCAGTCAATCTGGAAAATTTCAAGAACTATGATGAAACAGGTTCTCATGAGGACCGCCACAGGAAAGGAAGACCCAGAGTTACCTCTGCTGCAGAGGATAAGTTCATTAGAGTTAACTGCACCTCAGATTGCCGCCCAAAAATAAATGCTTCACGGAGTTCAAGTAACAGACACATCTCAACATCAACTGTTCAGAGGAGACTACGTGAATCAGGCCTTCATGGTCGAATTGCTGCAAAAAAACACTACTAAAGTTCACCAATAAGAAGAAGAGACTTGCTTAGGCCAAGAAACACGAGCAATGGACATTAGACTGGTGGAAATCTGTACTTTGGTCTGATGAGTCCAAATTTGAGATTTTATCTTCCAACTGCTGTATCTTTGTGAGACGCAGAGTAAGTAAATGGATGATCTCCGCATGTGTGGTTCCCAACGTCAAGCATGGAGGAGGTGTGATGGTGTGGGGATGCTTTGCTGTTGAGACTGTCAGTGATTTATTTAGAATTCAAGGTACACAACCAGCATGGCTACCACAGCATTTTGCAGCGATACGCCATCCCATCTGATTTGCGATTAGTGGCACTATCATTTGTTTTTCAACAGTACAATGACCCAAAAGACAACTCTTGGCTGTGCTGCATCAGATGACCTGGCCTCCACAATCACCCGACCTCAACTCAATTCAAATGGTTTGGGATGATTTGGACCGCAGAGTGAAGGAAAAGCAGCTAACAAGTGCTCAACATATGTGGGAAGTCTTTCAAGACTGTTGGAAAAGCATTCCTCATAAAGCTGGTTGCAAAGCTGACATCAAGGCAAAGGGTGGCTACTTTGAAGAATCTAAAATATATTGTGATTGGTTTAACACTTTTTGGTTACTACATGATTCCACGTGTGTTATTTCATAGTTTTGATGTCTTCATTATTATTCTACAATGTCGAAAAAAGTAGAAATAAGAAAAAGCCTTGAATTAATAGGTGTGTCCAAACTTTTGACTGGCTGTCACGCCCTGACCTTAGAGATCCTTTAAATTCTTTATTTGGTTAGGTCAGGGTGTGACTAGAGTGGGCAATCTATGTTTTCTATTTCTTTGTTGGCCGGGTATGGTTCCCAGTCAGAGGCAGCTGTCTATCGTTGTCTCTGATTGGGGATCATACTTAGGCAGCCTTTTTCTACCTGTAGTTTGTGGGATCTTGTTTTTGGTACTGTGCTGTTTAGCCCTACTAGACATTACGTTACGTTTTGCATTTGTTGTTTTTTCGGTGTTCATTTAATAAATTAAAATGTACGCCTACCACGCTGCCCCTTGGTCTGATCCTTCCATCGACGGGCGTAACACTGGCACTGTATATAGGCCTATATAATATAATATATTGTCTGTATGAAAACATGTAGGACACGTAGGACATTTCTAAGGACATTTCTACATACAGTGGGGCAAAAAAAGTATTTAGTCAGCCACCAATTGTGCAAGTTCTCCACTTAAAAAGATGAGAGAGGCCTGTAATTTTCATCATAGGTACATTTAAACTATGACAGACAAAATTAGATTTATTTTTCCAGAAAATCACATTGTAGGATTTTTAATTAATTTATTTGCAAATTATGGTGGAAAATATGTATTTGGTCACCTACAAACAAGCAAGATTTCTGGCTCTCACAGACCTGTAACTTCTTCTTTAAGAGGCTCCTCTGTCCTCCACTCGTTACCTGTATTAATGGCACCTGTTTGAACATGTTATCAGTATAAAAGACACCTGTCCACAACCTCAAACAGTCACACTCCAAACTCCACTATGGCCAAGACCAAAGAGCTGTCAAAGGACACCAGAAACAAAATTGTAGACCTGCACCAGGCTGGGAAGACTGAATCTGCAATAGGTAAGCAGCTTGGTTTGAAGAAATCTACTGTGGGAGCAATTATTAGGAAATGGAAGACATACAAGACCACTGATAATCTCCCTCGATCTGGGGCTCCACGCAAGATCTCACCCCGTGGGGTCAAAATGATCACAAGAATGGTGAGCAAAAATCCCAGAACCACACGGGGGGACCTAGTGAATGACCTGCAGAGAGCTGGGACCAAAGTAACAAAGCCTACCATCAGTAACACACTACGCCGCCAGGGACTCAGATCCTGCAGTGCCAGACGTGTCCCCCTGCTTAAGCCAGAACATGTCCAGGCCCGTCTGAAGTTTGCTAGAGAGCATTTGGATGATCCAGAAGAAGATTGGGAGAATGTCATATGGTCAGATGAAACCAAAATATAACTTTTTGGTAAAAACTCAACTCGTCGTGTTTGGAGGACAAAGAATGCTGAGTTGCATCCAAAGAACACCATACCTACTGTGCAGCATGGGGGTGGAAACATCATGCTTTGGGGCTGTTTTTCTGCAAAGGGACCAGGATGACTGATCCGTTTAAAGGAAAGAATGAATGGGGCCATGTATCGTGAGATTTTGAGTGAAAACCTCCTTCCATCAGCAAGGGCATTGAAGATGAAACGTGACTGGGTCTTTCAGCATGACAATGATCCCAAACACACTGCCCGGGCAACGAAGGAGTGGCTTCGTAAGAAGCATTTCAAGGTCCTGGAGTGGCCTATGTAACAGTATAACTTTAGACCGTCCCCTCGCCCATACCCGGGCGCAAACCAGGGACCCTCTGCACACATCTGCAACAGTCACCCACGAAGCATCGTTACCCATCGCTCCACAAAAGCCGCAGCCCTTGCAGAGCAAGGGGAAACACTACTTCAAGGTCTCAGAGCAAGTGACGTCACCGATTGAAACGCTATTTAGCGCGCACCACCGCTAACTAGCTAGCTATTTCACACCCGTTACACTTAGCCAGTCTCCAGATCTCAACCCCATAGAAAATCTTTGGAGGGAGTTGAAAGTTCGTGTTGCCCAGCAACAGCCCCAAAACATCACTGCTCTAGAGGAGATCTGCATGGAGGAATGGGCCAAAATACCAGCAACAGTGTGTGAAAACCTTGTGAAGATTTACAGAAAACGTTTGACCTCTGTCATTGCCAACAAAGGGTATATAACAAAGTATTGAGATAAACTTTTGTTATTGACCAAATACTTATTTTCCACCATAATTTGCAAATAAATTGTGTGATTTTCTGGATTTTTCTCTCTCATTTTGTCTGTCATAGTTGAAGTGTACCTATGATGAAAATTACAGGCCTCTCTCATCTTTTTAAGTGGGAGAACTTGCACAATTGGTGGCTGACTAAATACTTTCTTGCCCCACTGTATAGTGCCTCCCACTGTACAGTATATATGCACTACTGTTCAAAAATTTGGAATCACTTTGAAATGTCCTTATTTTCCATGAAAACATACATGAAATGAGTTGCAAAATGAATAGGAAATATCGTCAAGATGTTGACAAGGTTATAAATTATGATTTTTAATTGAAATAATAATTGTGTCCTTCAAACTTTGCTTTTGTCAAAGAATTGTCAATTTTCAGTAATTACAGCCTTGCAGACCTTTGGCATTCTAGTTCACAATTTGTTGAGGTAATTTGAAGAGATTTCACCCCATACTTCCTGAAGCACCTCCCAGAAATTGGAGTGGCTTGATGGGCACTTCTTACGTACCATACGGTCAAGCTGCTCCCACAACAGCTCAATAGAGTTGAGATCCGGTGACTGTGCTGGCCACACCATTATAGACAGAATACCAGCTGACTGCTTCTTCCCTAAATAGTTCTTGCATAGTTTGGAGCTGTGCTTTGGGTCATTGTTCTGTTGTAGGAGGAAATTGGCTCCAATTATACTCCGTCCACAGGGTATGGCATGGAGTTGCAAAATGGAGTGATAGCCTTCCTTCTTCAAGATCCCTTTTACCCTGTACAAATCTCCCACTTTATGACCATCAATGCACCCTCAGACCATTACATTGCCTCCACCATGCTTGACAGATGGCGTCAAGCACTCCTCCAGCTTCTTTTAATTTTTTCTGCGTCTCACGAATGATCTTCTTTGTGATCCGAACACATTTTAAACTTAGATTTGTCTGTCAATAACACTTTTTCACAATCTTCCTCTGTCCAGTGTCTGTGTTCTTTTTCCCATCTTAATCTTTTATTTTTATTGGCCAGTCTGAGATATGGCTTTTTCTTTGCAACTCTGCCTAGAAGGCCAGCATCCCGGAGTCGCCTCTTCACTGTTGACGTTGAGCCTTTTGTTTTGCGGGTACTATTTAATGAAGCTGCCAGTTGAGGACTTGTGAGGCGTCTGTTTCTCAAACTAGACAATCTAATGTACTTTTCCTCTTGCTCAGTTGTGCACCGGGGCCTCCCAGTCCTCTTTCTATTCTGGTTAGGGCCAGTTTGCACTGTTCTTTGAAGGGAGTATAACACAGTGTTGTACAAGATCTTCATTTTCTTGGCAATTTCTCACATGGAATAGCCTTCATTTCTCAGAACAAGAATATACTGACAAGTATCAGAAGAAAGTTCTTTGTTTTGGGCCATTTTGAGCCTGTAATTAAACCCACAAATGCTGATGCTCCAGATACTCAACTAGTCTAAAGAAGGGCAGTTTTATTGCTTCTTTAATCAGAACAACAGTTTTAGCTGTGCTAATGTAACAGTATAACTTTAAACCGTCCCCTCGCCCATACCCGGGCGCGAACCAGGGACCCTCTGCACACATCAACAACTGACACCCACGAAGCATCGTTACCCATCGCTCCACATTGAAAAGGGGTTTTCTAATGATCAATTAGCCTTTTAAAATGATAAACTTGGATTAGCTAACACAACATGCAATTGGAACACAGGAGTGATGGTTGCTGATAATGGGCCTCTGTACGCATATTTAGATATTCCATAAAATCTTTGCCGTTTCTAGCTACAATAGTCATTTACAACATCAACAATGTCTACACTGTATTTCTGATCAATTTTATGTTATTTTAATGGACAAAAAATTGGCTTTTCTTTCTAAAACAAGGACATTTCTAAGTGACTCCAAACTTTTGAACTGTAGTGTATATTTTTGCAACTCAGTTGGGGTCTCAATTTCCTGTTGAGAGTTAGAATAGTAAATACACAAGGTGTAATTTCAAAAATTGGTTTTGCATCAGCAGTTTTCATTTTGTTACTGCCTGTGTTACTCACTGACAGTCACTCAATTATCCCATGTCATTAAAACATGTTTTAGATTGTTAAATTATTCAAGTCAACTACCTAAATTTGTACTAATCATGGCCGAAATACCGGCCCATGGGCCCTGACCTGAAGGGAGCCTGTCATGCCAAATAGTGTCCCACAGCCAAAAAGTGTATTTTTGACGGTGACAACCTGCTGAATACCTGCTTCTTCAGAGGACAGAAAAGACTGGAAAGAGAACACTATTTGTTTACCATATTTTTTTAAATTTCACCTTTATCTAGCTGTAACTGACCTGGCCAATAGTCTAGCGTTAACTGACGTCACCTATAGCCTAGCTCATTAGTCACAAACCTTTTCTGAGTCAAGATCATTTTCTGAGTCAAAATGCAAGACGAAATTTATCGCGCAGTTTTTTAAAAAACATGACTTAAAACCATAAACTTATGCAACACTAACTAAATTAAAAACATTTATGTTGCAATGAGGTTTTGTGCAGTAGGCTATAGTCCCAATACGTTATCACTGCATATTGGCTCTGCTTGAATTGCCCTGGCGCTGACAGAGATGGCCGCCTCGCTTCGCGTTCCTAGGAAACTATGCAGTTTTTTTTTTTACATGTTATTTCTTACATTGGTACCCCAGGTCATCTTAGGGTTCATTACATACAGTCGAGAAGAACTACTGAATATAAGAGCAGCGTCAACTCACCATCAGTACGACCAAGAATATGACTTTCCTGGAGCGGATCCTGTGTTCTGCCTTCCACCCAGGACAACGGAATGGATCCCAGCCTGCGACCCAAAACAACGACGTCGTAAAAGAGGCAAACGAAGCGGTCTTCTGGTCAGGCTCCGGAGACGGGCACATCGTGCGCCACTCCCTAGCATACTACTCGTCAAGAGACTGGACATTGGCAACAAGGTTGATGAAATCCGAGCAAGGTTAGCATTCCAGGGGGACATCAGGGACTGTAAAGTTCTTTGCTTCACGGAAATATGGCTCACTCGAGAGACGCTATCGGAGTCGGTGCAGCCAGCTGGTTTCTCCACGCATCGCGCCGACAGAAACAAACATCTTTCTGGTAAGAAGAGGGGCAGGGGCGTATGCTTTATGGTTAACGAGACGTGGTGTGGTCACAACAACATACAGGAACTCAAGTCCTTCTGTTCACCTGATTTAGAATTCCTCACCATCAAATGTCGACCGCATTATCTACCAAGGGAATTCTCTTCGATTATATTCACAGCCATATATATTCCCCCCCAAGCAGACACAACGATGGCTCTGAACGAACTTTATTTGACTCTTTGCAAACTGGAATCCACACATCCTGAGGCTGCATTCATTGTAGCTGGGGATTTTAACAAGGCTAATCTGAAAACAAGACTCCCTAAATTGTATCAGCATATCGATTGCGCAATCAGGGCTGGTAAAACCTTGGATCATTGCTATTCTAACTTCCGCAATGCATATAAGGCCCTCCCCCGCCCTCCTTTCGGAAAAGCTGACCACGACTCCATTTTGTTGCTCCCTGCCTACAGACAGAAGCTAAAACAGGAAGCTCCCACGCTGAGGTCTGTTCAACCTGGTCCGACCAATCTGATTCCACGCTCCAAGACTGCTTCCATCACGTGGACTGGGATATGTTTCGTATTGCGTCAAACAACAACATCGACGAATACACTGATTCGGTGAGCAAGTTCATTAGAATGTGCGTTGAAGATGTCGTTCCCATAGCAACGATTAAAACATTCCCAAACCAGAAACCGTGGATTGATGGCAGCATTCGCGTGAAACTGAAAGCGTGAACCACTGCTTTTAATCAGGGCAAGGTGACCGGAAACATGACCGAATACAAACAGTGTAGCTATTGAAGTGAAGTGCTTTGAGAGACTAGTCAAGGACCATATCACCTCCACCCTACCTGACACCCTAGACCCACTCCAATTTGCTTACTGCCCAAATAGGTCCACAGACGATGCAATCTCAACCACACTGCACACTGCCCTAACCCATCTGGACAAGAGGAATACCTATGTGAGAATGCTGTTCATCGACTACAGCTCAGCATTTAACACCATAGTACCCTCCAAACTCGTCATCAAGCTCCAGACCCTGGGTCTCGACCCCGCCCTGTGCAACTGCGTACTGGACTTCCTGACGGGCCGCCCCCAGGTGGTGAGGGTAGGTAACAACATCTCCACCCCGCTGATCCTCAACACTGGGGCCCCACAAGGGTGCGTTCTGAGCCCTCTCCTGTACTCCCTGTTTACCCACGACTGCGTGGCCATGCACGCCTCCAACTCAATCATCAAGCTTGCGGATGACACAACAGTGGTAAGCTTGATTACCAACAACGACGAGACAGCCTACAGGGAGGAGGTGAGGGCCCTCGGAGTGTGGTGTCAGGAAAATAACCTCACTCAACATCAACAAAACTAAGGAGATGATTGTGGACCTCAGGAAACAGCAGAGGGAACACCCCCCTATCCACATCGATGGAACAGTAGTGGAGAGGGTAGTAAGTTTTAAGTTCCTCGGCGTACACATCACAGACAAACTGAATTGGTCCACCCACACAGACAGCATCGTGAAGAAGGCGCAGCAGCGCCTCTTCAACCTCAGGAGGCTGAAGAAATTCGGCTTGTCACCAAAAGCCCTCACAAACTTCTACAGATGCACAATCGAGAGCATCCTGTCGGGCTGTATCACCGCCTGGTACGGCAACTGCTCCGCCCACAACCGTAAGGCTCTCCAGAGGGTAGTGAGGTCTGCACAACGCATCACCGGGGGCAAACTACCTGCCCCCCAGGACACCTACACCACCCGATGTCACAGGAAGGCCATAAAGATCATCAAGGACAACAACCACCCGAGCCACTGCCTGTTCACCCCGCTATCATCCAGAAGGCGAGGTCAGTACAGGTGCATCAAAGCTGGGACCGAGAGACTGAAAAACAGCTTCTATCTCAAGGCCATCAGACTGTTAAACAGCCACCGCTAACATTGAGTGGCTGCTGCCAACACAGTGACTCAACTCCAGCCACTTTAACCAGGTAGGCTAGTTGAGAACAAGTTCTCATTTACAACTGCGACCTGGTCAAGATAAAGCATAGCAGTGTGAACAGACAACAACACAAAGTTACACATGGAGTAAACAATAAACAAGTCAATAACACAGTAGAAAAAAAGAAAAAAAGAGTCTATATACATTGTGTGCAAAAGGCATGAGGAGGTAGGCGAATAATTACAATATATTTGTCTTTATATAAGAACATAATATTAAATAGGAATAAACTATTTAAGCTGTTTTTAGATTTACGTTGATCACTACTGTACTTATTTACCGCAGCCAGCCTTGTAAGCTAGCCAGCTACAGTAGCTGGCTGCCAGACAGTTTTATTTAGCTAACGTTTGCTAGCTAGCTACTGTAACTGTTATTGTAGCTTTCTTTTTGTGTATAGCTTGCACCTCAATGGCATCGCTCGAGGATAATTTATTTTATCTGTCCAACCAGGCGAAGTACTATGAAGGCACCTCTGATCTCGACAAGAGGCGCAACATTCAGAAAAATTCACAATTCAGGGTAACGTTTAAGCAGTTAACTTCTATTAGATAGCTGGACGGATTTAGCTACGTACGACCATTTTTCAACATCCATTTTCCATCTAGCTAACGTTAGTTGGTCATCTACATGTTTCTAGCTATACATATAGTTCAGTGGAGGCTGCTGAAGGGAGGATGGCTCATAATAATGTCTGGAATGGAGTAAATGGAATGCTATCAAACACGTGGTTTCCATGTGCTTGATACCATTCCAATGACTCCATTCCAGCCATTATTATGAGCCGTCCTCCCCTCAGCAGCCTCCACTGATATAGTTATATGTCTGTCATATTGAGCTATCTAGCTATAAATTAATCCTGATCAATCAAATGGATAGGTGTAAGCAATTATGGTAATTCCAAATGCCCTTAACTAGGTGTCTTCGCTAGACAGACTAAGAGAGGGGAGGTGGGGTTTCAGCAACTCTTCTCTTCCAACTTGTTAGGCAATCATATGTACATACAGTCGAAGGATGGCCAGCCACACAGGAGGGTGATTATCACTAAGGAGGAGAAGGAGGCCTTGCTGACCGAGATGCATGCTGGCCATTTCGGAGTGAAGCACGTGATTGCCAAAATCAACCTATGCTTCTTCTGATGGGGAATTGTCAAGGAGGTGGACAGTTGGGAAAGTGAAATAACCTTTTGGTTATCAATCACATTCTATTATATCTGAAATTATTATGATTTCAATGAATGTCATATCAGAGAGCACACAATGTTTCAATTTGTCACTTTGTGTTTAAAGGTCAGTACCCTGTATAGCCTGCCAGAAGTTTGAGAGGGTGAAGACTGTGGTGCCGGAGTTGAAGCCCATCAAAGTGGTTTCACCATGGCGTATGATCGGGGTGGACCTCATCGGACCCTTCGCGAAATCCAGGAAATGGCAACAGCTGGTGTCTGACGGCGACCAATCACTTTACCAAGAGGGTGGAGGCAATACCCATTAAGGTCAGTAAATGAGGAGTACGTGCTTAACTCTAAATTCCCTTCTGTAACCAATTAAAAAGGGTGCTTGGAACCAAAAATGGATTGTAGTTTTGTGTGATACCCATCAAGGACAAGACTGGCGAGGCCACCTCCAAGGCGATGATGGACATCTTCAACCCAAGGTTCACCCATGATTGACTTAGTGTTGTTGTTTATCTATTGCTATTTTTGTACAACGTACTTTCAGATCACTGAAACCCCATCTGATGTGTTGGAAGTTGTCGAACCAGATCAGAACGCCTTCAAGAACCACCTCCAGGCACGGACTGAGGCTGTGGAGGTTTTTGACCAGGTAAATATTATTGTCCACTGTTAATTTAATTTCTGGCCCTCCAAGAGATATGTAAGAAATGTATTTGTAATATAATTGCATTTATTCCTGTTATCAATCAAGGTGAGACTGAACATGGCCCATCGACTGTCCGAGCTCCCCAGGAGGTATCCCATCCACCAGAGCCAGTTGAGTTCGGATCAGTCTGATTCTCTGTGCTCTGAGTCAGAGGGGGACCAGCTTGAGGTAGGCTATACCTTCCAAAAGTGTTGAAAAGTACATATCTCCCATTTATAACACTGCACTAGTCCATCAAATTTTCTCACAGTAAAGTGTAACCTGTGTGGTTACGTCTCTGTCTCCTACCCTGGTCCCTTTAACTCTATTCCTGTTCTCCAGGACCTAGGGGTTCTGCCCAACACCCAGACATGGATCCACCTGATGTTCTACATTACCAACCACCCTCCAACTTTTCATTTCATCATCTACAGCTACTGTTATTGTCATGCTGTCATTATCTGCTAAGAAAGTTTTCATTCTCTATCACACTAGGCACATAATATGTGAGATACACAGATGAACTAGCATTGCAAATAGTCAGAACAAAGAGAGCAACAGTGCCTGGACTTTGCCTCATCAAATCCCCCTTCTGAGACTGGCTGCCTGTTGAGAACAAGTGACAGGCAGAACATCCCACCCACACAGCAACCACCTCCTCAAAATTCCACACACCAGAATTCGGTATTTTAGTGTACACATTTTCGTTTAGTGTACACATTAATACACATTTTCGTTTAGTGTACACATTAATACACATTTTCGTTTAGTGTACACATTAATACACATTTTCGTTTAGTGTACACATTAACGTTTATGTATTAAAATCTGAAAAAAAATGGACAGGTTGGTTTTCACAGGTGTTTGACTGGGTGTTCATTATTATTAAGTTGTAAGGTATCCTTTGATGGTATTTATTTGTTCCACGTTATTCATTGTTGTATCCTAAGGACCTACAATAGATACCTATATATTAATCCACAAGGGTGTACTAATGAGCTATGCGAGATAGAAAAAATGAAAAATGAATAGAGGACCACTGAAATATTATTTCAGTGTAGATAAGGGAAGAGCCCCCATTGATTTTGTTAGTCACTCTCACTCAAATATCATATTAAAATGGTATAAAAAGTCATGGCAAAATGTGTAGAATTGCAGAACATTTGCTGTAAAACTGTAGAAAACAATTGTTCTGTAAAGCAAACGTATGTGTTTATCTTTTGTTAATAAAATACTTTTTCTGCAATCAGATCCCTCTATGTATAAAATTAGAGTTTTTATTATAGTCCTGGTGCTGACTTCATGTTAGTTAATGTGTAGAGGCTAATTGTATAGGCTGTGTGTTTGTAGATCGACCCGAGGTGAATGAAGCTACAGCAACCAATGTGACTGTGGCTGGGGTTATTTTTTGCTTGTATTTGCTGTTCCCCAAATAGCATTTTAGAATTGTTTTATTACATAGAAATTCAGAAAATGAGCTTAAACTTTCTTTAAAAAAAAGTAGATGCAGGGCCATAGCTACGTATAAGGACACCGATGTCGGGACCTATGAAATGTTTTCGTATTTGAACGCCCCCCCACACACACACACACAGCTGGTGAAGGAGACTACCCTCGGACTCTGACTGCAGCCCTGAGAGAGAGAGACATAGGGATTACAGGGTTGAGAGTGGGTCAGTGCTTAGATGTGAGGGACCTGAAAGGGAAGGATAAGAGCCCAGATAGATGTGTTCACCTGTGAGTTGCTAAAAGTAGAAAGCAGGACAGGTGCACCTTGAGGAACACAAGGGAAAAGTGCTTCTTATGATGGATGGCAGCAGTCAAGTTGTGTGTGTGAGTGTCATCTCTGTAAGCTTTTCTGTCACACACAGGTGTGAGCTGAAGAAGAGGGGGTTGGTTATGGGGCGGCTGAGTCTAGAGTACGCGTTCTCACGTTGAGAGTTCAGACATGACTGCCTCGCTGAAAACACACTCAGATCTTCTCCAGTCATTATGTTCCCTCTCTCTCTCGAGCCAATAAGAGCCTTGAAGGAAGATAAAGTCATACGATAGGCCACGCTCCAACAGAAAGGCCCTCCCACCACAGTGTGGAAGCTGTGACTGATGTGATATATTCATTACAGATGAGTGATGACAACAATGTGATGTATTCATTAATAGTGAGTGATGTCACTAATGTGATATACTCAGTGAGTGATTTCCCCTTTCTCGTCCCCAGCTGTTTGGCTCAGTGTCTTACGCTCCACTGAACAGTGCAATCTCTAACTATGGGCCAAACCACAATGGGTTAATGACAATGAAATAAAGTCAACGTTTGATTGTACCATGGTGTGAGTCAGTTGATTCAACTCTCAGGACACAGCAGAGCTCTGACTGACCCTTGGCAACAACCGGTGTTAAGATGTGTGATGTGATGCCAGGTTTCAATTAGAGAGAGGAGAAAGTGTCAATGAAGGGAGAGACAATGATGAGAGAGAGAGAGAGAGAGAGAGAGAGAGAGAGAGAGAGAGAGAGGTGGGAGTGAGACCATCAATGTGCAGAGAGAGAGAAAGAGAAAAGGAGCGAGGGAATAAATTGGCAACATCTGTGTAGAGAGAAAGAAATGAGAGAGTGAAGTGTCAGAGGAGAAAGAGAAAGCAAGAGTAAAACACTGTGAATAAGAGACAGAGGGGAAGATGTGTGGCTCGCTGGTATGACACACACACAGCAGATGTTGCTGCCATTCATCTTTAAATATAAGCCACTTTACTGAATAGTAAAATGACCATAACATTCTCTCACAACTATCTGCATAGTTCTACTGTGTCCATTCTCTTACAATATACTTGCTTTATTGGTCTATTTGCACAGATATATTACATTCGTTTTTCTGTCACAGTACCCATGACACACAGCACACAAACATTACAGGCTGGGAGCAGTTGGGGGTAAACAGTAGGATATTAAAGCCAGTAACCCTCAGGTTGTCAGCTCACTCCCAAAAAATTTCCACCCAGTCGGATTTGGGGATTGAAACCGGCAACCCTCTGGTTACCAGCCCTCCTCTGTAACCTTGAGGCTACGGCCAACCCTCTTCACTCTTATCCTATCCTCTCCTCTTCTTACCTCTCTGTCCTCACTTATTTTCTTTGTATCTTTCTCTTTCTCTTTCTCTTTCTCCATCTTTCTGCTTACCTTGTCTTTTCTGTTCATTCCTTCTCTTTGCAACTTTTCTTCTCTCTGATGTGGGATGTTCATTCAGGGGACACCTGTGAGGGAAAATATTGGGTTAGAATTCCTCTCTCCATAGCTCAGCTAACTTAATCATGAATGGCATTTTTGTTTAGCCTGTTGTGGACAGTATTGTGTCAAGTCCAAGGCTGCATAGTCAACTACCCGTTCTTAGGCAAAGACATTATTATTATTTTTTTATATATCATTTTTTAAAATTAAGTCTGAGAACATTTTCCAACATTTTTTTTTATTAATGCTGGAGCACTTTTATAATGTACCATTTATCAACGAGAGGAGCTCTAGAAGAAATCAATGTTTAATTTAAGGGAAGGTGTTTAGCAGCATACAGAACAAAAAATACCTTTTTAATCCAAACAGACTCAAATGATCGCTGCTGTCTGACAGCCTCACAACCACAGAGCATGTGTAATCAAGCCAGCCCAGGACCTCTACATCTGGGCTTCTTTATTTGCTGGATCTTCTGAGACCAGCCACCCGGACAGCTGATGTAGGTTCGTCATCACCAGGGTCTTGACATGACTGCAGTTCTGCATTGAAACCGACTTGGGTGGGCAAATTCTCACCTTCATTGGCCATTGGCATGCTGGAGAAGTGTGCTCTTCATGGATGAATCCCAGTTTCAACTGTACCGGGCAGATGGCAGTCAACGTGTATGGCGTCGTGTGGGTGAGCGGTTTACTGATGTCAAATTTGTGAACAGAGTGTCTCATGGTGGCGGTGTGGTTGTGGTATGAGCCGGCATAAGCTACAGACAATGAACACAATTGCATTTTATTGATGGAAATTTGAATGAACAGAGATATTGTGCTGAGATCCTGAGGCCCATTGTCATGCCATTCATCCGATGCCATCACCTCATGTTTCAGCATGATAATGCACAGCCCCATGTCGCAAGGATTTGTACACAATTCCTGGTAGCTGGTTCTGGCCTAGTTCTTCCATGGCCTGCATACTCACCAGACATGTATTTCACACATTGAGCATGTTTGGGATGCTCTGGATAGACGTGTACAACAGCATGTTCAAGTTCCCACCAAAATCCAGCAACTTCGCACAGCCATTGAAGAGGAGTGGGACAACATCCCATAGGCCACAATCAACAGCCTGATCAACTCTATGTGAAGGAGATGTGTCGCGCTGCGTGAGGCAAATGGTGATCACACTGGTTTTCTAGTACACACCCCTACTTTTTTTAAAAGGTATCTGTGACCAACAGATGCATATCTGTATTCCAAGTCATGTGAAATCCATAGATTAGGGCCTAATTGACATATTTAAATTGACTGACTTCCTTACACGAACTGTAGCTCCGTAAAATCATTGCATTGATATTTTTGTTCAGTGTTATTGTATCCAAAGCGCCTTCCAGTCATGCGTGCATACATTCTACATACGGGTGGTCGCGGGAAACAAACCCACTACCCTGGCATTACAAGGGGCCATGCTCTACCAACTCTACCAAAGGACCACTATCCTATCACACCAGCCCGGTGGAATAGACAAACATAATATTTGTGTCACATGAGTCACGTGTGTGTGTGTGCGTGACAACAGCATCAACCAAACTTATCTTATTTTGGAGATGGAGTAGCACTCAGATGAAGGAGTCTATGGAACCCTAAATTAGACATTTTGCACTGGGTGTGTTCTCTTGCATTAGGTCTATGCAACTAGGTTAGTTCTGGCTGAATGATTGTGAATGTGTGGGTGAGGGCTGGGCGGGGATAATGTGGCCCCACATGTCTGTCACACTGACAGATTCATTAAGGGAAAAGCCCATGAATACAAAATCCCACCAAACAGAATGAGACTTATTTATTGATCTATTTACCTTTATCTGACGACGAAAGTATTTCAGTCGAAATGTAGGTTTTACAGTATGGCCATTTCACACTCACAGAACTTTAAATTCAATTTACATTACAAAGGTTTGAGCCCAATCCACGTACAATGATGCTGCAGTGAAACTATAGGAACTTTTTCACCTTAATGGGACTGACTATTTCACTCTCTAGCCAAGGTGTAGTGTATCACCCAGGGTTTAAATGTCACATCTCTCCTATTGATCCAGTGTTTGACTCCTCTCGTCAGATCAATGAACAAAAAAAAAGAGATAGAATCTGGGGCTAAAAGAGACATGGAGTGTCGTAACCTTCTAGCACAGTCTGATTGGTCTAAAAAGGTTGATGCTCAATGCCACTTTCATCATTCCAGTGGCCTATCAAAGATGAAGCAGGTGTTCATTGTTGAGACACGTACACATGCACGCACACACACACACAAACATAACACTACCTACCTAATACATCACTTTCAGACAACACAGTATAAAATCAATGGGTATAGTGATTTGGAAGGCTTTTGTTCCTACTAAAAAACAGCACCAAACTTAATTGAGCGTAGAGTACAGAAAAAGTGATTTACATCAAATGTATTCCTGAATATGGTATGTTTCACATACACTGCACTGGGTTGTGTGTGGTCTAGTGTGTGTGAGGTGTTAATGGTCCTTTTGAGGCTGACATTTCTCTTTAAATCAGCCAGACTCCCACCCAGGCTCCTCCACACTTGAACTCCTGGTAATGAATCACTTGGCCAACACAATATCCACTCCCCAGGAAGCAGAAAGGCCTTGAGCTTTACAGCAGCATCCATCTGGCCATAAGTCTCCCTGCTGCAAACACACACACACACACACCCACACCGTGTCTCCCTGAGCCACTTACCGTACAGTGGAGAACAAATGGGTTTGGCAAACCTGACATAAGGGGGACGGTAGCTCTTTATCCCTCATGTCTCCCAGTCTCTCTCTCTCTCTTTCTCTCAGAAGGATATAGAGAAAGTGTGGGAGGTTATGGGGGACAGAGAGTGTATAAAGGATTAGATCGGGGAGGAGGGAGATAGAGAGTGAGGAATGGTAAGATAGGGAGCAAGAGAGAGCAAGAGAGTGAGGGATGGTAAGAGAGGGCGCAAGAGAGAGAGAGAGAGAGAGAGCAAGAGAGTGAGGAACAGGGAGTAGGAGAACAAGGGAGCAGCTCCCCTACATTCTGAGCTAATGTAATCAGTAGTGTGGGAAATAGCTCTGAATAAAATGGCACAGCTGACGTTTATATAAGAGGATATTGATGACATAATCCCCAGACAGCAGCCACCCCCCTGATAAAGCAGCTCATTTAGCCAGTACATCATTCTCCCCCTGCAGTCACACACACTCAGGCGCAAACACACACGAACACACAAGTGTGCACACAAAGAGAGATGCATGCACGCATGTGCACACACACACACACACACACCTACGCAAGCGAACAGAAAGGGTCCATCAGCCAGACAGACAGAGACAGACAGAGACAAAACCTCACTGTTTAAATCAACATTGTTTCATCGTAACTGGTCAACGTATTGGGAAGTGGAATCAATGTGGGAAATACATTGGATTTGAAAAATGTCACCAATCAGTACTGTTTCCTTCTCATTTCAACCAGCATTGTAAACATTGAAATTAGGGTAAAACTTCAACATAAATACATTGACTTAACCTTACTAGCAAGTGTTTACATCGATCTAATTTCAACATAATCGTCAGAACTATGATTAACTATAAATACGTTGAAACTGTTTTAAAATTCCACATAGAAATGTTGAAAATCTTTCTCATTGTCACGGATTTCCTCCTCTTCATCTGAAGAGGAGAGGCGAAACGGATCAGAGGACCAATATGCGGCGTGGTAAGTGTCCATGGTAAATCTTTAATAAAGAAAGTACTGACACTGCATACAAAACAATAAACAAATGACGACCGTGAAGCTACAACATAGACAATCACCCACAAACAAACAGTGCAACCCAGGCTACCTAAGTATGATTCTCAATCAGAGACAACTAATGACACCTGCCTCTGATTGAGAACCATACTAGGCCGAAACATAGAAATGCCCCAAAACATAGAAAAACAAACATAGACTGCCCACCCAACTCACGCCCTGACCATACTAAATAAATACAAAACAAAGGAAATAAAGGTCAGAACGTGACAGTACCCCCAAAGGTGCGGACTCCGGCCGCAAAACCTTGACCTATAGGGGAGGGTCTGGGTGGGCGTCTGTCCGCGGTGGCGGCTCTGGCGCAGGACGCGGATCCCACTTCACCATTGTCTTAGTCCGCCTTATTGTCCGCCTCCGTGGCTTTCTCACCATGGCCACCCCTCTCAATGACCCCACTGGACAGAGGGGCAGAAGCTCTGGACAGAGGGGCAGAAGCTCTGGACAGAGGGGCAGAAGCTCTGGACAGAGGGGCAGAAGCTCTGGACAGAGGGGCAGAAGCTCTGGGCTGACGGGCTCTGGCGCCTCTGGGCTGACGGGCTCTGGCGCCTCTGGGCTGACGGGCTCTGGCGCCTCAGACTCCGGCAGCGGCGCCGGACAGGCGGGAGACTCCGGCAGCAGCGCCGGACAGGCGGGAGGCTCCGGACAGGCGGGAGGCTCCGGCAGCAGCGCCGGACAGGCGGGAGGCTCCGGACAGGCGGGAGGCTCCGGCAGCGGCAGCGGCGCCGGACAGGCGGGAGGCTCCGGCAGCGGCGCCGGACAGGCGGGAGGCTCCGGCAGCGGCGCCGGACAGGCGGGAGGCTCCGGACAGGCGGGAGGCTCCGGACAGGCGGGAGGCTCCGGCAGCGGCGCCGGACAGGCGGGAGGCTCCGGACAGGCGGGAGGCTCCGGCAGGGGCGCCGGACAGGCGGGAGGCTCCGGCAGCGGCGCCGGACAGGCGGGAGGCTCCGGACAGGCGGGAGGCTCCGGCAGCAGCGCCGGACAGGCGGGAGACTCCGGCAGCAGCGCCGGACAGGCGGGAGACTCCGGCAGCAGCGCCGGACAGGCGGGAGACTCCGGCAGCAGCGCCGGACAGGCGGGAGACTCCGGCAGCAGCGCCGGACAGGCGGGAGACTCCGGCAGCAGCGCCGGACAGACAGGACCACCTGCAGGGAGGAGACAGAGAGACAGCCTGGTGCGTGGGGCTGCCACAGGAACCACCAGGCTGGGAGACCCTCAGGAGGCTTGGTGTTAGGAGGCACCTGAAGGACCGGGCTGTGGGGAGCACTGGAGCTCTGGTGCGCAACCTTGGCACCACTTCCCAGGCTGGACAACTACTCTGCCCGGACCCTCCAGAGTGCAGGCACAGGTTGAACCGGGCTGTGGGTAAGCATGGGAGATCTAGTGCTTACTACACGCACCTCTCCCTTAGGCTCCACTCCCACATTCGCCCGACACGAGCGGAGCGCAGGCAGAGGACGCACTGCACCCTCCCAGCGCCCGGAGACACAGCACGCAGAGCCGGCGCAGGATAACCTGGACCAAAACTGCGTACCGGCGACCAGACCCGCTGAGCAGGCACCATACGCCCTGGCTCGATGCCCACACTCGCATGGCACTTTCGGGGGGCTGCCCTATAGCGCACCGGGCTATGGGCACGCACTGGCGACACCGTGCGCTTAACCGCATAACACGGTGCCTGACCAGTAATGCGCTGCTTATAATAAGCACGAGGAGTGAGCTCAGGTCTGCTACCTGGCTTAGTACCACACCTCGTCTGCCCCCCAAAAAAAAAAAATTTGGGGCTGCCTCTCGTACCTGTCGCACTGCCTCCTCATAGCTTCCGCTGCCTCCAGCTCTGATTTCGGACGGCGATGTTTCCCAGCCTGTGCCCAGGGTCCCTCTCCGTTCAGTATCTCCTCCCATGTCCAGGAGTCCTGTGATGCTGGCCGCTGTTGTTGCTGCTGCTGCTGTCGTCGCTGCTGTTTACCACGCCGCTTGGTCCGAGTTGGGTGGGTGATTCTGTCACGGATTTCCTCCTCTTCATCTGAAGAGGAGAGGCGAAACGGATCAGAGGACCAATATGCGGCGTGGTACGTGTCCATGGTAAATCTTTAATAAAGAAAGTACTGACACTGCATACAAAACAATAAACAAATGACGACCGTGAAGCTACAACATAGACAATCACCCACAAACAAACAGTGCAACCCAGGCTACCTAAGTATGATTCTCAATCAGAGACAACTAATGACACCTGCCTCTGATTGAGAACCATACTAGGCCGAAACATAGAAATGCCCCAAAACATAGAAAAACAAACATAGACTGCCCACCCAACTCACGCCCTGACCATACTAAATAAATACAAAACAAAGGAAATAAAGGTCAGAACGTGACACTCATCCTAATGTACAGTGCCTTCGGAAAGCATGAATCTACATGATCGAGGGATTCTACAGTGTGGCGGAATCCCTCGATCATGTATTTCTGTTAGGATCCCCATTAGCTAACGCCATAATGCTAGCTAATCTTCCTGGGGTCCAACACCAATTAACAAGACATCACAAACCACCACAAATCAAGACTTCACAAACACTCAACAAGTAGACAATACAGACAATTAAAATACCCGACAGGAAACACATTTAACATTCAGTTGATGTTTCTATTTCCTGTCCAGTCATATGGTCTATCGCATTAGATGTTCTTTTATGTTTTTCTTGAAGGTGGATTTATTTTTTGCCTGAGAAATATGGATTGGTTAAGAGTTCCATTCAGCTATGGCTCTATATAAAACTGTAGATTTTTTCCAATAATTTACTTAACACAGGCAGCAAGCTTATAGGACGATTATTCGGACCAGTGAATGCAAATTTTCTATCCTTAGGTAGTGGAATAACCTTTGGCTCGTTCCAGACTTCTGGGCACACCCCATACATCAAGCACTTATTAAAAATACTTCATCAGTGTTCTGCTGATAGATGCCCTTCTTCTTTCCTTTGTTGATCTTGGTCACAATATTTATTAATTTACATGAACTTTGCTTATCAAACAGAGTGCCAGATTTATCTTCTACTTTTATGGCATCAAAACACTGAATCGTTCAATTTCTCAGCTCATTATCAACCCACGGGGCACAGTTTGACCTCACAGTGAATTTTCTTAAAGAGCCATGCTTATCAGCTATACTCATAAACAAACTTAGTGACATTTGTGGATCATCCGTACTACACACTTCTAACCATTGCACATTCTTAATCTCATCCACAAATGAGTTCTGATTGAACCCTCTGTAGGACCTACGGTAGATTACCTTAGGGCCAGCCTTTGGTATTTTAGTCTTCCTAGTGAGTGAGTTCTGATTGAACCCTCTGTAGGACCTACGGTAGATTACCTTAGGGCCAGCCTTTGGTATTTTAGTCTTCCTAGTGAGTGAGTTCTGATTGAAGCCTCTGTAGGACCTGCGGTAGATTACCTTAGGGCCAGCCTTTGGTATTTTAGTCTTCCTAGTGAGTGAGTTCTGATTGAACCCTCTGTAGGACCTACGGTAGATTACCTTAGGGCCAGCCTTTGGTATTTTAGTCTTCCTAGTGAGTGAGTTCTGATTGAACCCTCTGTAGGACCTACGGTAGATTACCTTAGGGCCAGCCTTTGGTATTTTAGTCTTCCTAGTGAGTGAGTTCTGATTGAACCCTCAGTAGGACCTCGGTAGATTACCTTAGGGCCAGCCTTTGGTATTTTAGTCTTCCTAGTGAGTGAGTTCTGATTGAACCCTCTGTAGGACCTTCGGTAGATTACCTTAGGGCCAGCCTTTGGTATTTTAGTCTTCCTAGTGAGTGAGTTCTGATTGAACCCTCTGTAGGACCTTCGGTAGATTACCTTAGGGCCAGCCTTTGGTATTTTAGTCTTCCTAGTGAGTGAGTTCTGATTGAACCCTCTGTAGGACCTACGGTAGATTACCTTAGGGCCAGCCTTTGGTATTTTAGTCTTCCTAGTGAGTGAGTTCTGATTGAACCCTCTGTAGGACCTTCGGTAGATTACCTTAGGGCCAGCCTTTGGTATTTTAGTCTTCCTAGTGAGTGAGTTCTGATTGAACCCTCTGTAGGACCTTCGGTAGATTACCTTAGGGCCAGCCTTTGGTATTTTAGTCTTCCTAGTGAGTGAGTTCTGATTGAACCCTCTGTAGGACCTTCGGTAGATTACCTTGGGGCCAGCCTTTGGTATTTTAGTCTTCCTAGTGAGTGCAAACAAGTTATGATCAACCATGTACCACTGATACAGCTTTAGAACAATGTTCAGCCATGTTAGTAAAAATGTGATTGATACAAGTTGATGATGTGATACCGGACCTATTAGTGAACGTTCTGGTTGATGATGTCATAACTTGGGTCAGGTTACATAGATTGGAAACAGAAATACATTTCTTTGTCATTAGACAGTTGGTGTTCAAAAAGTCCAGATTCATATCTCCCCAAAAATATATTTACCTATTTTCATTATATACCTTATCCAACATTTCACAAATTACATCAAGATATTTCACATCAGCACTAGGTGGCCTATAGCAGCAACCAACTAGTATTGGTTTCAAATGTGGTCAATGCAACTGTACCCATAGCGCCCCTAACCCATTCAACATTAATAAGTCCTTATGTTGTTTTGCTGGAATATAACTCTGGATGTAAACTGCAACTCCCATATCAATTTCTGTCCCACCTGAACAAATTGTATCCATGTATAGAGATCTCAGCATCCTCAAAAGAAGAGTCCAAGTGAGTCTCTGATATTGCCAATACATTAATATTGTTTGACTGCATTAGACAGCATATTTCATGAATTTTGATCCTTAAACTAAATGTATTCAAGTGAGCAATTAACAGACCTTTCTTTGCTAGATTTACAGTATTTATATGTCCAAACATGAATCAGCAATTGGAATCTGAGAGAAAGATGGAATTACTGGTGTCTGTCGCTCCTCCTAACCTTGGGAAGGAGGGAAGGTGAACAATCAGTTTGTCATACCTCTGATATGCTATGTCACCTTGCTCTCTTGCAGCCTTCATAGCTGGTATTAGTTCCGTTCTTCTTTGACTGACTGCATCTGAGAAATCCTCATTGATGAAGATGAAGGACCCTTTAAGGCGATTGGCTTTTTCAAGGACTGCAAGCTTCCTTGAGGGATTTCACTACAATTGGCCTGGGTCTGGTTCATTGGCACCACTATTGGCACTGCCAGTGCCCCCTGTTATTTAAATGTGTTACTTTTTATTAGATTTTTTACTTTGGTTATTTATTAAATATTTTCTTAACTCTATTTCCTGAACTGCATTGTTGGTTAAAACTTCTTCAGGATCGGTGTCCCGTGCACGGGACAGTTGAGCTATCAAGAACATTTCCCAGGACATCTGATATTGGCAGAAAGCTTAAATTCTTGTTAATCTAACTGCACTGTCCAATTTACAGTAGCTATTACAGTGACAGAATACCATTCTATTGTTTGAGGAGTGTGCACAGTTTTGAACTTGAAAAGTTATTAATAAACCAATTAGGCTCATTTGGGCAGTCTTGAAATAACAATTATTTTTTTAAATTTAATTTAATAATTTTTTTACCCCCTTTTTTTCCCTCCCCAATTTCATGGTATCCAATTGTTTTTAGTAGCTACTATCTTGTCTCATCACTACAACTCCCGTACAGGCTCGGGAGAGACGAAGGTTGAAAGTCATGTGTCCTCCGATACACACCAACCAAGCCGCACTGCTTCTTAACACAGCGCGCATCCAACCCAGAAGTCAGCCGCACCAATGTGTCGGAGGAAACACCATGCACCTGGCAACCGTGCACCTGGCGGGCCGGGCCAGGCGCACTGCACTAGGCCAATTGTGCGTCGCCCCACGGAGCTCCCGGTCGCGGCCGATTACGACAGAGCCTGGACACAAACCCAGAGTCTCTGATGGCACAGCTGGCGCTGCAGTACAGCGCCCTTAACCACTGCTCCACCCGGGAGGCCTTGGAACAACATTTTGAACAGAAATGCAATGGTTCCTTGGATCAGTCTAAATCTTTGCACATACACTGCTGGCATCCAGTGGCCAAAATCTAAATTGCAACTGGGCTGGAATAATACATTATGTCCTTTCTCTTGCGTTTCAAAAAAATAAAAATACAGTGCCTTGCGAAAATATTCGGCCCCCTTGAACTTTGCGACCTTTTGCCACATTTCAGGCTTCAAACATAAAGATATAAAACTGTATTTTTTGTGAAGAATCAACAACAAGTGGGACACAATCATGAAGTGGAACGACATTTATTGGACATTTCAAACTTTTTTAACAAATCAAAAACTGAAAAATTGTGCGTGCAAAATTATTCAGCCCCCTTAAGTTAATACTTTGTAGCGCCACCTTTTGCTGCGATTACAGCTGTAAGTCGCTTGGGGTATGTCTCTATCAGTTTTGCACATCGAGAGACTGAATTTTTTTCCCATTCCTCCTTGCAAAACAGCTCAGGTCTGGACTTTGACTTGGCCATTCTAACACCTGGATATGTTTATTTTTGAACCATTCCATTGTAGATTTTGCTTTATGTTTTGGATCATTGTCTTGTTGGAAGACAAATCTCCATCCCAGTCTCAGGACTTTTGCAGACTCCATCAGGTTTTCTTCCAGAATGGTCCTGTATTTGGCTCCATCCATCTTCCCATCAATTTTAACCATCTTCCCTGTCCCTGCTGAAGAAAATCAGGCCCAAACCATGATGCTGCCACCACCATGTTTGACAGTGGGGATGGTGTGTTCAGGGTGATGAGCTGTGTTGCTTTTACGCCAAACATAACGTTTTGCATTGTTGCCAAAAAGTTCAATTTTGGTTTCATCTGACCAGAGCACCTTCTTCCACGTTTGGTGTGTCTCCCAGGTGGCTTGTGGCAAACTTTAAACGACACTTTTTATGGATATCTTTAAGAAATGGCTTTCTTCTTGCCACTCTTCCATAAAGGCCAGATTTGTGCAATATACGACTGATTGTTGTCCTATGGACAGAGTCTCCCACCTCAGCTGTAGATCTCTGCAGTTCATCCAGAGTGATCATGGGCCTCTTGGCTGCATCTCTGATCAGTCTTCTCCTTGTATGAGCTGAAAGTTTAGAGGGACGGCCAGGTCTTGGTAGATTTGCAGTGGTCTGATACTCCTTCCATTTCAATATTATCGCTTGCACAGTGCTCCTTGGGATGTTTAAAGCTTGGGAAATCTTTTTGTATCCAAATCCGGCTTTAAACTTCTTCACAACAGTATCTCAGACCTGCCTGGTGTGTTCCTTGTTCTTCATGATGCTCTCTGCGCTTTTAACGGACCTCTGAGACTATCACAGTGCAGGTGCATTTATACGGAGACTTGATTACACACAGGTGGATTGTATTTATCATCATTAGTCATTTAGGTCAACATTGGATCATTCAGACATCCTCACTTAACTTCTGGAGAGAGTTTGCTGCACTGAAAGTAAAGGGGCTGAATAATTATGCACGCCCAATTTTTCAGTTTTTGATTTGTTATAAAAGTTTGAAATATCCAATAAATGTCGTTCCACTTCATGATTGTGTCCCACTTGTTGTTGATTCTTCACAAAAAAATACAGTTTTATATATTTATGTTTGAAGCCTGAAATGTGGCAAAAGGTCGCAAAGTTCAAGGGGGCCGAATACTTTCGCAAGGCACTGTAACTGTTGTTTTTTTCATTATATTATCTTTTACCAGCTCTAATGTGTTATATTCTACTACATTCCTTTCACATTTCCACAAACTTCAAAGTGTTTACTTTCAAATGGTATCAAGAATATGCATATCCTTGCTTCAGGGCCTGAGCTAAAAAAAGGGTTGGGTCCTATAAGGGCTTGTCGGTAAGGTCTACACTTGTTGTATTCGGCGCATGTGACAAATAAAATTTGATTTGATTTGATACCCCTTGACTTATTTTTCTCTCACACATCTACACAGAATAATGACAAAGTGAAAGCATGTTTTTAGAAATGTTTGCAAATTCATTGAAAATTAAATACAGAAATATGTAATTCACATACAGTAAGTATTCACAACCCTAAATCAATACATGTTAGAATCACCTTAGCCACAGATTACAGCTGTGAGTCTTTCTGGGTAAGTCTCTAAGAGCTGTGTACACCTGGATTGTACAATATTTCCACATTTTCTTGAAAAATTATTCAAGCTCAAGTTGATTGTTGATCATTGTTAGACATACATTTTTAAGTCTTGCCATAGATTTTCAAGCTGATTTAAGTCAAAACTGTAGCTAGGCCACTCAGCAACATTCAATGTCATCTTGGTAAGCAACTCCAGTGTATATTTGGCCTTGTGTTTTCGGTTATTGTCCTGCTGAAAGGTGCATTTTTCTCCCAGTGTCTGTTGGTAAGCATACTAAACCAGGTATTCCTCTAAATATAGCCTGTGCTTAGCTCTATACCCATCACATGATGCAGCCACCACCCTGCTTGAAAATGATGGTACTCAGTGATGTGTTGTGTTGGATTTGCCCCAAAAATAACGCTTTGCATTAAGGCCATAAAGTTTTTGCAGTTTCACTTTAGTGCCTTATTGCCAGCCGGATGCATGTTTTGGAATAGCTTTTTGTACAGGCTTCCTTTTCACTCAGCCATTTAGGTTAGTATTGTGGACTAACTTCAATTTTCTGACTTGTTAACCACATTTCTACTCCTAAACGTATTTAGGCTTGCCAAAACATGTGTTTGAAATTATTATGAAATTATGTTATTTGACCTTGAATCAATGTCATTGTTTCAACATCATGCCACCAACCTAAATATAATCAAATCAAATTGTATTTGTCACATACACATGGTTAGCAGATGTTAATGCGAGTGTAGTGAAATGCTTGAGCTACTAGTTCCGATAATGCAGTAATAACCAACGAGTAATCTATCCTAACAATTTCACAACAACTACCTTATGCACACAAGTGTAAAGGGATGAAGAATATGTACATAAAGATATATGAATGAGTGATGGTACAGAACGGCATAGGCAAGATGCAGTAGATGGTATCGAGTACAGTATATACATATGAGATGAGTAATGTAGGGTACGTAAACATATAAAAGTGTCATTGTTTAAAGTGGCTAGTGATACATGTATTACATAAAGATGGCAAGATGCAGTAGATGGTATAGAGTACAGTATATACATATGAGATGAATAATGTAGGGTATGTAAACATTATATTAAGTGGCATTGTTTAAAGTGGCTAGTGATACATTTTTTACATCAATTTTTCCATTATTAAAGTGGCTGGAGTTGAGTCAGTATGTTGGCAGCAGCCACTCAATGTTAGTGGTGGCTGTTTAACAGTCTGATGGCCTTGAGATAGAAGCTGTTTTTCAGTCTCTCGGTCCCTGCTTTGATGCACCTGTACTGACCTCGCCTTCTGGATGATAGCGGGGTGAACAGGCAGTGGCTCGGTAGGTTGTTGTCCTTGATGATCTTTTTGGTCTTCCTGTGACATCGGGTGGTGTAGGTGTCCTGGAGGGCAGGTAGTTTGCCCCCGGTGATGCGTTGTGCAGACCTCACTACCCTCTGGAGAGCCTTACGGTTGTGAGCGGAGCAGTTGCCGTACCAGGCGGTGATACAGCCCGACAGGATGCTCTCGATTGTGCATCTGTAAAAGTTTGTGAGTGTTTTTGGTGACAAGCCAAATTTATTCAGCCTGATAAAGTCGTGGATTTTCAAAACAAAGTTCACAAGACAGAGCTTTGTGTACTTTTGCAACACGGTGAATGCGTTTTCAAAATGTTCGTTTTCCTTCTCAAAACATAAATGCATTCATCAAGACTATATTTCCCGTTAAAATTGCAAGTAGAATCATCAAAAGAACACGACTGCTTTCAAAAAGTTTAACGCAACCGTACTTATCTCTTGAGTTCAAACAGACAAAACAGAAAGTTAGTCTGTCTTTGAAAAATCCCAGTAGATCAATACATTTTTCTTTGCAGCCACTGATGGTCAAAACTGGAAGTACAATGATCCAAAGGTGCAGAAATACTCTCATTTTATGTACATTACACCAAAACAATTTCATACACATCGAATATTAATCCTGAAAAAAAGACATAAAATAAAGAACCACAAATCCTGCAGGATTCATTCATTGGTATCATCACAATCCAATTCCATCCATTCAATATAAAGGTTGGATTGCTCATTGTTTTGTAGAATTTCCATTGTTGCACAGAAACACAATCCACAATAGAAATAAGGAAAGGTGAATACAATGGAGGAACACAACTAATATGAATGTATAGGCCTCAATCCACACCAAAGCAAAGCTCCATAATGGAAGGTCACAATGTTGGAGATGATGACTTAGGAGGAACCCGAAGCTACTTAGAGGTAACCTAACTTCATTCTCTGCATCTCTTCATGTCTGCAATATTGTAAAAAAAAAAAAAATCATAACAATTAGACAGTCCTCATTGCCTAGATCTTTCCATATATTATACAAGGTATGGCACTGATGGCGTGATTTTGAATTGTGTGTGGTGTTTACTGATTGACGGAAACAGTGAACACAATTGCACAATTTCTCTTCCGTTGAAAACAATGTGTTAAATTCAGTGAAAAGAACGCTTAACAGTGAATTTTGTATTCACTGATGACATTTGTATTTAAAGTTTTGCTAAAGGCGGTCTAAGGTATGCAAGTCAGGTACGAAGGCAAGACAATGATCAGAAGATCTGTAAATGTTTTTGAGCATTAGTAATCTAGTAATCTGACCCATGGCTATGGGGGCCTTAGATCCTATGTCTGTATGGGCTGTTTCTACAGGTACTTACTGGTTTTATGTGTGCGTGGGGGATCAAGTGTTTTGACGTGTAACACACACAAACTCAGTTTTATGTCGGCTCTGCAGGAAGTAGGTCGCGGAGTACCTTGAAAGACACAATGACATTTCAGAGAGCGAGAGGGACAGAGGCACACGTACACACACACACACACACACACACACACACACACACAGAAGGGAGAATGGGGCACAAAAAGTGACCGCTAGCTCTGTTGTAACTTAAAAAGCACTGCTGACACACACACAAACGCACACACAAACACACACACCTCTAAGACCACCTGTGCGATGCACTGCGATAGCACACGCTGAAGGCTGTAACAGGCGTGACGGCTGTGCTGTGGTCTCTCACACTCCTCTTGTCTCTCAGATAACACACTGAGTAATGACTCTGTTTATCTAAATAATCTCCTCTAGAGGATAACTGACACTGTGCATTAACACAGACATAACTCTGAGTCAGACACAAATACACACACTTACACTCACCCAAACTATAGTCATCCACAGTCTGTCTGCACCATACATTCACACACACACACACACACACACACACACACACACACACACACACACACACACACACTCAGTCTTGTTTGGAGAAAAGAAATTAATATGTTTTGTTACTTATTGTATCAATGTACTTAGGCCTATACCATTTAAGAATCAGGGAGTCTTGTAGGAAGAGTATTGCAGTGTATTTGTCTACACTGAATATTGAGGAAGAAATCAGAGGTCAGTGTTTCCCCACAAACTGTTTCTAAACGTGCAGTTGATGGTTTTAAAACACCCTCCCGTTGCAGGTGTTGAGAAGACTTGGGTAATGTATCATTCAGCTCCTAATCAATAATAGAGGAGCTGGATTTTGAATCACTATTTATCACTACTGATGATCATTTTCCGTCAGGTTCACACACACACACACACACACACACACACACACACACACACACACACACACACACACACACACACACACACACACGATGCCATAGGGGTCTCTGAAGAACCATACATGGGATGGTTACTTGACGAACTATACAAAAATCCCAAACCAGAAACGTTTCATCCATCCAGGACCGGAATTGAATAGCCCTGTTGTAGAGTGTTGAGCCTTATTTGCATATTTCCCTTTTGCCTTTTGAGCGAATTTTAGAATTACAAGTACCACCCATGACTGTGTTTGCTAGTGACAGAGAGATGGTTGTTGCATTCATTCATTTAAAGGCAAGTGGCCTTCACCATGTGAGATCCTAAGTGAATATGTTGTCATTCAAATGGAGTTATTTAAGGAAATATGTTACATATTTCACAAGTCCTTCATTTTGAGGGACTCATTTTACCATAATACAGTGGGCTGAAACATAATGTTGACAGGCCACATCAGGCCTGTAAATCACATTATGCTGGCTTGCAAAGAGATGTGTAATTCCTATTAAAATCCTGACAGTAGTGTTATCCAACTTTTTTATTCACCTGCAACCTGCATACAGAATGACTGCCAGGGTTGGGAAGATCAAGATATGAGACAACCTTAAACTGGGACGACCATTTCAGTAACTGGTGCAATAAGTCCAAGTAGCAGATAGGAATAGTTTAGAAACATTTGAGTAGCATAAGATTCATTTAATCAATCAATTAGCAAAAACATAGATATTGAAACAAACAAAAATCAACCTGCAAAAGAACATGCTGGGAAATATGATAATGATGGGCTTGATTTTGGTTCAACTACGGTTATGAACACCAACACGGGTTATTTTACACTACTGACTGTCAATTTAACTATTTACAGTGTTAATTTAGCTCTTGGATCGCCACTTAAAATGATACGCTGAAAAATCAACATTAGTTAACGCTGGCCAATTTACTGTGTGCTATAAAAAGGACATATCTCTGCAGGATTCCATGTATTTCAAGAACCTTTTAGAATTCTGAAGAACAGTAGATGTCATGTCAAGAACCACACACTTAACTCTAAGGTATGTTATCGGGCAAGAGTTCTCCGAGGAACCTTAAGAGCCGAGGAAGAAGCATTTAACCATTTGCTTCCGTGTACGGTCTCACTGTCCCTCTTACAAATGGCTCACTCGATCTTTCTCCTGATGTCACACCCTGATCTGTTTCACCTGTCCTTGTGATTGTCTCCACCCCCTCCAGGTGTCGCTCATTTTCCCCAGTGTCTTTATCCCTGTGTTTCCTGTCTCTATGTGCCAGTTCGTCTTGTATGTTTGTCAAGTCAACCAGCATGTTTTGTCCCATACTCCTTTCTCTCATACTCCTTTCTCTCTACTCTTCTCTTTGCTAGTCCTCCCAGTTTTGACCCTGCCTGTTATTTGGACTCCATTCCCTCCTGCCTGACCATTCTGCCTGCCCTGACCTTCGGTACCTAGTGGACTCTGAACTGGTTTTGACATTTTGCCTGTACACGACCATTCTCTTGCCGACCCCTTTTTGGATGAATAAACATCTAAGACTCCAACCATCTGCCTCCTGTGTCTGCATCTGGGTCTCGCCTTGTGCCCTTATACTTGAGGTCGATAACCTTGTTTTCGGGAGAGCTGGTGAATAAAAATGAGAAACCCACCTTTCCTTCCACTTTGCCTTCAACAGATTGGTAAAAAACATGACCTCTTTGTGTATTTAGTGTCCTTTTGGGAGGCATTTCTATGGTGCTGAGCCATTGTGGGTACAGTATCTGTAGGCAATATGGGTAGAAATAGAATGCTGCTGTATCTATATGTCTTCATGTTGTCTCTGGCCTTCAGTGATCCTCTGGGAGGCTCTGTTTTCCCATGTTTCAACAGCTTCTGAAACACACACACACACACACACACACACATACATACACACAAACATACTGAAAATGGGTGAGGCCCACAACAGATCAAACACACAGATGGACAAAGGGAGAAAGGCGAGCCGAGCCGTCTAGACTTCAGCACGGTAACAGATCTGACCACTGAGGCTGGACTGAGCAGGCCTCGGTTCTCTGTGCTCAGAGGAAACTGACCCCTATTAACCCCTGACCCTCAACACTAATCCTCAACATGGTCTGTTCATTTCAAAGAGTGTGTGTTTGGATTGAGCTTTTAATTGCGATTTTGAATGCATCTAGATGTGCCTTTCCTAAATGTGTAAGCTGCAAACAGGCATGACAGATGTAGGATGTACCTGCGCAGTAGTTCCACTATACATGCCATTGTAATGACCATTTAACTCCATAATATCAGTGAAACAACAAAGTGGGATCATAATCTTTTAGGTTATCATACTTCAGCTGATCTCCATCCAGGCTGACGAGAAGTATGTGTGTATGTGAAGCAGTAGCCTACCTCATGCTCAAAAGCCCCTAAATGTCATTTGTGGTTCCCCTTTTTGGTCATCTAAATGTATCTGACTTATACACAAAATGAAGTCCTATTCGCAAAATGAAACCAAGTAGAGATATTACAGAAAATGTTACAGTGTTTGGGATGCAAGAGTTTGTTTTACCGTGACGACCTTGAGATGCTTGTCTGTTGTTTCATTGGGAAAATGTCTGTTTTCTGCCTTGGAATTTGGACTCTAACCAGATCTCACACGCCTCAGTGTTAACCCTTTAAGCCTCCCTTGCTGATACTGTCACGTTATAATAGTCATGAGAATCCGTGTCCTCATGACCCACCGCTCATGGCGGCTGGGAACGTTCGTCCTGCTTGTGTATCTGGAACAGGTGCAGGATTTGGGAATCAATCCCTGCAGTTTCTTTAGTGTTCGAACTGGGAATTAGGAGGTTGGTGTTTTCATCACAAGCCAGGAAAACTTGTGACCTGAGAAAAAAAAGAAAAAAAAGGAAAAGAGAGAAGAGTCAGTGTCTCTGTCCCGTAAGGCTGAATATCCATCAAGTCATTTGATCAACGGCAGCCAGTAGAAATGCAGTTCCCACCTAGTGTGACTGACAGCATCATACACTAAATGATCAACTATTGTCACGTAAATTGTCAGCTAAATCCACAATACCACCATCTACCAGGCACAGAGGGAGAGAAAGAAAGAGACTAGGCCTTCCTCACGTGCACACATTTCTCTCCCCAGAACTCCTGTCACTCCAGTTTATGATGTTGCCCTATTTGATGGAGCAATGGTTAAAGGTCGTTCCGTAGAGATTCCGATGGTAACGATGTCATCAGAACGCCCATCAGAGCGCCACCTTGGGAACACTGCAGCGGAAGGTGGGGAACATGGAGAAGGCAACACATGGAGAACACTCAAGTCACACGGAAAACATATGTAACTTACACGCAAGCAACACATTTGAAATGGATATTTGCAGCATGGAGAGGACATGATAGAAGATACACTATCACTATTTAGAATGTACCAGTGCGGTACAGTGTCTTGTTTATAGTTGCAGTGAGAATACGGTGAATATACAAAAAGCTATTGTGTTTTTAGAGCTAGATTAAGGCATTATGGCTATAAGGGACAGTATGCTGCTGTATTCTGATGACTTGGGATTTAAACTGCCAACCTCCCAGTTGCCAGCAACCTGACTTTCCTGCTGCACCACCGTGTCTGCGAGTATAATACGGATTGTTAAAAGATTAGAACCAAGACATTTTGTCCTTTGCCCCTATGGGTAATCCTTTTCGGTGCCACATAGAACCATTCACTTTTTTTAGAGCCCTCTCACAAGGAACCCTGTTTTGTTTTTTGTCCGTGTAGGGTAACCCAATTGGATTCTTTGTAAAAAAAAACTCTCATGAAGATCCCTCTGGTTGCAGGATACTGTAATCTGTCCCTATGGGTGAACCCTTTTGGGTGCCATGCAGAACCCTTTGATTTGTACCAGTGGGGAAGAGCTGTTCATTTCCGGTCCCGGAGGGCTGAAACACTTCGATTTTCATGCTCTCCTTCCAACCAGAGACAAATTCAGACCTGGGACACCAGGTGAGTGCAATTAACTACAAGGTAGAAAAAACCCCAGAAATGTTTCAGGCCTCCAGGACTGGAATTGAACAGCCCTGGTGTAGGGGAACCCTTTTCAGTTACATTAAAAACCCTCTGATTCCAGGTAGAACCAATGACAGGTTCTACAGTTATACTTATAGGATACTTCAGATGCGCTTATGGCACACACTATTAGGTACTCACATGGTACTGGTTTGTACTTTTAAGGGTATATGTGCGCAAAATCTAGTATAATGGAAAATAAATTCTACCCAAAATATTCAATGTTTCGTACAATCGTTGCTGCACTTTGAAATATAGGTGGGGCAATGTGCTGGCGGGGGCTCATTAGCATATTTGGGGGCATGGTCTAAAATATGTTGTATTTGTGCCGACCGTTAGTGGAAGTGTTGTACCAGTTTAAACTAAGTGGGTTTATCATTATGTTGATGAAGGTTCAGTTCTTAATTTGTTCACTCCCAGTTCTACAATCTTTGTAAGAGCTTGTGACAATTGAGAGCGACACTGGTATTAAGAGGTTACTTTGCTTTTTCAAGTAACTTAATGGCAGTTGGTTACCAGAAAGTTCATGCTTATTTTTCAATAATTTACTGTCAGCTAGCTGCTAGTAGTTATTGTAAAATTCTCAGTAACAATGTGGCTGATCTCTGTCACGCTCACTGACCTTATGGTGTGGTCAGGAGGTCAGTTGGCTGTCAACCAAAATGTTGAGGCCAGGTTAGGTTAAGTCCCAAGTGTTCTCACCACAAAGAATGCTTAGTAGTTGTCAACTAATGTTAAGCTATTTTGTAATCAGTAAACTTCAGAGAAAGTACAGTAAGTTACTAGCAGTTACCAACTATTAAGTTACTAGTAAGTCAATCTTTGACAACAAAAACATCAACCACCTAAACTGGTACAACACATCCACTGACGGTTGACACATGTACACAAAATGCAGTAAGTTGTTTTTGTTTACCGTACTTTTACTGAAACCAATAGCCTGTAGTGTAACTTTTTACCAGTGTAGATTTCATGGTGTAAAGGAAAACTTGGTGGAGAGGGAAAGAACAGGATGGTTCTTCACAACCATCACACCAGTAAAGAACCCTTCCGGAGCAGTAAAGAACTCACCAATAACTTTTTAAAAATGTAATGTCTACTTACACCATCATTACTGAAGCACACAGAGAGAGATGGTGCCAGTGATGATGAAAAAATGGTAGTTGTCTACAGTTTGCCAAACAGCCTTGTACTTAATTTCTTTCTTAGGTTCTCCGCATTCATGAAGCTCCTACCTACTCCCTCATCTCCCCTCTTTAGCACAGAGGTGGATGGGACTTTTCTGTTTTATGGTCCCAATCCAGAAACTTGACTTACTGTAGCTTTTCGCCTCAAACCAAGGTGCGGGCCGCTACACTTACACATCAGTCAATTGGATTCTGCATTCACTCTTACACTTATCTGTGACTGTTATGTTAGCTACAGATGCTGATGAGCATCTGTCACGACTCCCACCGAAGTTGTTCCCTCTCCTTGTTCAGGCGGCATTCGGTGGTCAACGTCAACAGTACAGCCATGGATCGCGTGCTGCAAACCATGGACCGATGGGAGAGAGGGATTTTTCCTGTGAACCCTGTGCAGTCTCCTCAGGTTCCACCACTACCTACCGTGATGTCCGCCTCTCCATCATCAGGATCCGGTGGGATTCAGGTCTCGCTCCCGAGGGCGTATGATGGGACAGCTGCCGAGTGTCAGGGGTTCCTACTCCAGCTGGAGCTCTACCTGGCATCTGTCCAGCTAGCTCCTGTGGGACGCGAGAGAGTGAGCACCCTTATCTCCTGTCTGACCGGTAAAGCCCTGGAATGGGCCAACACCATCTGGGGCAGGGAAGGTCAGACATTGGATGACTATGAGGAGTTCGCCCACTGTTTCCGGGCGGTATTCGATCATCCCCCGGAGGGGAGAGCGGCGGGGGAACGCCTATTTCATCTACGTCAGGGGATGAGGAGCGCTCAAGATTTTGGGCTGGACTTTAGAACTCTGGCAGCCAGCGCGGGATGGAATGAGCGGGCCCTGATCGATCACTACAGGTGTAGCTTACAAGAGGATGTCCGTCGGGAGCTAGCCTGCAGGGACACCACCCGTACACTGGACCAGCTGGTGGACTTATCGATCCGGTTGGACAACCTGTTGGCCTCCCGCGGACGTCCTGATTGGGGTCCGTCAGTTCCATCCCCCAGCGCTCCTGATCCAACGCCTATGGAGGGGGACCCGGAGGGGGGATAATTTCCTGCACCAACTGTGGCCGCAGAGGGCACACTGTTGGTCGGTGCTGGGGGGATTCCCCAGGAGATAGAGGTAGCAGGCGGAGTGCTGGTGGGTCATCCCAGGTTAGTAGGCACACCACTCACCCAGAGCTCCCTGTTGCACACATGTGGTTGTCAATTGAATTTCCCGAGTTTTCCCCGTATTCCCAGCATAAGGCGCTGGTAGATTCAGGCACAGCTGGGAACTTTATCGACCGTTCCTTTGCTATGAGATTAGGGATCCCTATTGTGTCTGTTGATGTTCCCTTCCCTATACATGCCTTAGACAGTTGTCCTTTGGGGTCGGGGCTAATTAGGGAGGTCACAGCTCCGCTCACTATGGTAACACAGGAGAGTCATAGGGAGCAAATTAGTTTCTTCCTAATCGACTCTCCTGCGTTCCCTGTTGTGTTGGGGATTCCCTGGTTAGCTTCGCATGATCCCACTATATTGTGCCAACAGAGGGCTCTCAAGGGATGGTCCTGTCAGTGCTCAGGGAGGTGTGTAGGTGTTTCCTTAGGTGCCACTACGGTGGAAAGTTCAAACCAGGTCTCCACCATGCACATTCACCCCGAATATGCCGGTTTGGCACTCGCCTTCTGTAAAAAGAAGGCGACTAAATTACCACCCCATTGACAAGGGGATTGTGTGATAGCTTCTACCAAGAGATCTGCACTTCCCAGGAGTCACGTGTATCCTCTGTCACAGGAGGAGACGGCGGCTATGGAGACATATGTCACCGAATCTCTGGGACAGGGATACATTCAACCTTCCATCTCACCAGTCTCCTCGAGTTTCTTTTTTTGTGAAGAAGAAGGATGGAGGTTTGCGCCTGTGTATTGATTATCGAGGTTTAAATAAGATCACGGTAAACGCTCATAGCCAGTATGACCGAGTCATTACACGGGGCGCGCTTCTTCACAAAATTGGACCTCAAGGAGCGCTTACAACCTGGTGTGTATCCGGGCTGGAGATGAGTGGAAGACAGCATTTAGCACCACTTCTGGGCATTATCAGTACCTCGTCATGCCGTACGGGTTAATGAATGCTCCATCAGTCTTCCAATCCTTTGTAGATTAGATTTTCAGGGACCTGCACGGGCAGGGTGTAGTGGTGTATATAGATGACATTCTAATATACTCCGCTACATGCGCCGAGCATGTGTCCCTGGTACGCAGGGTGCTTGGTCGACTGTTGTAACATGACCTGTACGTCAAGGTTGAGAAATGTCTGTTCTTCCAACAGTCCATCTCCTTCCTAGGGTACCGCTTTTCCGCGTCAGGGGTAGAGATGGAGAATGACCGCATTTCAGCCGTGTGTAATTGGCCGACTCCAACCATGGTAAAGGAGGTGCAGCGGTTTTTAGGGTTTTCCAACTACTACCGGAGGTTTATCCGGGGTTCTGGTCAGGTAAGCGGCTCCCATTACCTCAATGCTGAAGGGGGGACCAGTGCGACAGCAGTGGTCAGCTGGGGCGGACAGGGCTTTTGGTCACCTGAAGGCTCTGCTTACCTCGGCTCCTGTGCTGGCTCATCCTGATCCCTCCTTAGCTTTCATAGTTGAGGTGGACGCGTCCGAGGCAGGGATAGGGGCTGTGCTGTCTCAGCGCTCGGGTACGCCACCAAAGCTCCGCCCCTGTGCATTCTTTTCGAAGAAGCTCAGCCCGGCGGAGCGAAACTATGATGTGGGGTACCGGGAGTTGTTGGCTGTTGTCAAAGGCTTTGAAAGCGTGGAGACATTGGCTTGAGGGTGCCAGACACCCTTTTCTCATTTGGACTGACCACCGCAATCTGGAGTACATTCGAGCAGCGAGGAGACTGAACTCTCGCCAGGCAAGGTGGGCCATGTTTTTCACCTGCTTTTCTTTCACCCTCTCCTACAGACCAGGTTCCCAGAACGTTAAGGCAGACGCACTGTCCCGGATGTATGACACAGAGGAGTTGTCCGCAGATCCCGCTCCCATTATTCCAGCTTCTTGCCTGGTGGCACCAGTGGTGTGGGAGGTGGACGCAGACATAGAAACGGGTGTCACGTTCAGAGCCCACTCCTACCCAGTGTCCGGTTGGGCGTAAGTATGTTCCGTTCGATGTCCACGATCGTTTGATCTGTTGGGCCCACACTTCACCCTCCTCTGGTCATCCTGGCATCGGCCGGACAGTGCGCTGTCTTGCTGGGATGTACTGGTGGCCCACGTTAGCCAAGGACGTGAGGGTTTATGTGTCCTCCTGTTCGGTGTCCGCACAGTGCAAGGCACCTAGATACCTGCCCAGAGCGAAATTACAACCCCTTCCCCTTCCACAACAACCATGGTCACACCTCTCGGGGGATTTCCTGACGGATCTTCCACCCTCGCGGGATAAGTCCTGCCATCTCCTTCCTTTGCCTGGTCTCCCTACGGCCCTACAGACTGCGGAGGCCCTATTCACTCACGTATTCCGGCACTACGAGGTGCCTGAGGATATAGTTTCTGATCGGGGTCCCTAATTCACGTCCAAAGTCTGGAGGGCGTTTATGGTCTCGGTCAGCCTTACCTCAGGTTTTCACCCTGAGAGCAACGGGCAGGTGGAAAGAGTCAACCAGGAAGTGGGTAGGTTTCTGCGGTCCTATTGCCAGGACCGGCCGGGGGAGTGGGCAGTGTTTCTCCCCTGGGCAGAGATGGCTCAAACCTGTCACCTTTTCAGTGTATGCTAGGTTACCAGCCGGTCCTGGCACCATGGCATCAGAGTCAGATCGAGGCTCCTGCGGTGGATTAATGGTTTCGGCACTCGGAGGAGACATGGGGCGCTGCCCATGTACGTCTGCAAAGGGCCATCAGGCGGCAGAAGATGAGTGCCGACCGCCACCGCAGTGAGGCCCCGGTGTATGCACCGGGGGATCGGGTCTGGCTCTCGACCCTTCACCTGCCCCTTCACCTGCCCTGCCGGTAGCGGGCGAGAGGCCCGGTGGGAGGGGTACGGCCTGGAGGAGAGATGCTGGGTACCGGTGGGGGACATCCTGGACCCATCGTTACTCAAGGAATTTCACCGACTCCATCCGGATCGCCCTGCGTCTTGTCCCCCGGGTCGTCCCCGAGGCCGGTGTCGGCACGCTGCTGGAGCCGCGCGTCGGGGGGTACTTTCACAACTTCCACCGAAGTTGTTCCCTCTCCTTGTTCGGGCGGCGTTCGGCGGTCGACGTCACCGGCTTTCTAGCTGCCACCGATCCATGTTTCATTTTTCCTTTTGTGTTGTCTGTTTACACACCTGGTTCCCATCCCATGATTACGTTCCTTATTTAACCCTCTGGTTTCCCTTTCTGTTTGTGCGTGATTGTCTTTCGTGTGTTGGAGTTCTATCATGTTTTGTCCTTGTTTGATAACGGGATTTTTGTTACGGTCTTGGATTGAGTAAATACAGTGTTTTATTTACTCTTACCTGTGTCCTTCGCCTGACTCCTTCGCTATCTTCTAGATAGACTCTGACAGCATCAGATTGCTATTAGTGTTGTTGTGACTGATACAGACTTGTGGGGTGGGGCTGGGCAGGTGTCCCAGACTGCTCAGTCAGGACTAAAGATACACAGTGTAGTAGCAGACGGCAACCCTAATTACTTCCTTGTGTGTGTGTGTGTGTGTGTGTCTGTGTGTGTGTGTGTGTGTTGTGCACGTGTGTTGATTATGTTAATCAAATCTAAATCATAGTTTGATAATTCCAGGTGTAGCCTGCCCTGTTCCCTAACTTTGTTCATAGTTTTGTATCAGTCAGCAAAAACATAACCAGCTGGCATAAAATCTATGCTCATCTGTATAGCATTCTGACCATTTACCATTTAAAAACACTCTTTCCTAATGATTCCAACCCTGTTCTTTCTTCCTGTCTTTACCCATCTCTCACTAGCCTCCTCTTCCCCCATCACTGTGCATGCACACACGCACACACACATTCCACTGAACTCACAGTGAACTCTGCTGCTGTGTATAAGTACAGCTCTGGAGCCAATCGGAGCGTGGCTGGAGGGCACCATCGCCTCTCCCATTAGGATAATAGGAATCCCTCTCTGGCTCATAATCCACAGAGATGGAGAGAGAAAAAGAGAAAAAGAGAAAGAGAGAAAGAGAGAGAGAGAGAGAGAGAGAGAGAGAGAGAGAGAGAGAGAGAGAGAGAGAGAGAGAGAGAGAGAGAGAGAGAGAGAGAGAGAGAGAGAGAGAGAGAGAGAGAGAGAGAGAGAGAGAGAGAGAGTGGAGATGAGTGAGTGTGGGATGGATGGGGGTGTGGAGGGAGGAAGGTAGGGACAGGTACAGTGTGAAAAATTGGGAGAGAAAGATAGGGCTAAAGCTATGCAGCATGCAAACACTACTCAGGTGTGCAGTGGGGCAATATACTGAGTGACATCGGGAAGTGAACACAGCTGTGGTGTGGTGCAGGCTGTAGACATCTACAGAGCGTATGTGTGTGCGCGCGCGCGTGTGTGTGTCCATGCAGGCTGTAGACATTCACAACGTGTGTGTGCACGTGGGGGTGTGCTTGGGAGGATGTTAATTTCCAGCATAGGGATGTGCCCTCAGCATCCCAGCGTGATTTAAATTAAAACTCAATTGGCCTTCACATTTGTCCAGACCCCTAAAGTCCCCACCAGTGAGAGGGAGATGGCTGCAGTAGCACAGTAGCCTGTAATCACACAGCTGAAATTGAATCTGACCATAGAAGACAATGGACAAGAGACCGTCTGAACGACTGACCATTACACAGATGACATTCTCTCAGATGGATACTCACTTTACTCAGTGGAGACACTGGAGGTGTGCCTGGGTGAGCGTGTGTGTGCGTGTGTTCGTGTGTGTGTGTGTGTGTGTGTGGGTGGGTGTATGCGCGCATGTGATCAACTCCATTGATGTGTATGTGATGTGTATCTTAAATAGAAAAATTCAATATGTGCGTTCTGCCATAGGGTACATCTGTCTGTGTGAGGATTTCTGCTACAGTACGTGTGTATCTGTCTGTGTGAGTGATTCCGCTACAGTATGTGTGTGTATCTGTCTGTGTGAGTGTTTCCGCAGCAGTATGTGTGTGTATCTGTCAGTGTGAGTGTTTCCGCAGCAGTATGTGTGTGTATCTGTCAGTGTGAGTGTTTCCGCAGCAGTATGTGTGTGTATCTGTCTATGTGAGTGTTTCCGCTACAGTATGTGTATGCGACTGGCCTGTTAGCAGTAGCGATCCGTATTGGCCCGGTCTTAATTTCTCGCATGTCTGCCTACGTTGTGAGGGATGGTAGCAGTGGGTGGGAAATGGGAGGCAGAGAGGCTATCACCCTCCTGCTGGCTCTGTGGATCCATTTCATCTCCAGATAATTACCACACAAACTATTTACTGCTACACCAAACTTCACCACTAGGACATCCGATACAAAACATCTACTGTGTATTAATAGTTAAAACTTAAAGACTCATAATAACTGATATATAGTGGGAGTGGTGCAGTTGACCCTGACATGCACTTGCAGAGCCCCCTAGGGCCTAGGTAGCAAAGGGCACTACAGAGGGACACAGAGCTCTGGGTCTATAGTCCAAGCCATACTCTCACTGAATGCTACCAGTATTTTAATTCCTACCTTTTCATAATTTTTCACAAAATGTTACGGTTCTACACTCTAACAAGTCCTCCCTTTATATATCTGTACTATTTACATATGTACACATCGTAACGCCCCTTCCCTATCTTTTCTCATCCTCTCCCTCTCGACTAAACCCCCCCCCCTCTTCTCCCTGTATCCATCTCCATGGCAGATGCACAGGGCCTGAGGCAGCTCTTCAGACTACTGTTTGTTACCGTTTCATTCTCTTTCCCCCCACGGCAGAAATTAGCTGCCATGCTAAACCCTGTCAACTGTGACAGCCACTCTCAACAGTGAGACTCAGTCCATACAGTATATCCATATCACACACTCCACTGTCTGAGCCTCTAATGTTTGTCCCTCCGCTGTCACTGCTAAATACGTTTGTTTTTTCACCTGGATAGCTCAATTTTCCGCCTAATTTATAGCAAAAAAATAAAAATGCAACATGCAACAATGTTGAAGATTTTACTGAGTTACATTTCATAGAAGGAAATCAGTCAATTGAAATGAGTTCATTAGGAACCTAATCTGACTAGGAATACAGATATGCAACTGTTAGTGGATCAGAAAACCAGTCCGTAACTGGTGTGACCACCATTTTACTCACCATTTTACTCTCCTTTCCATAGTTGATCAGGCTGTTGATTGTGGCATGTGGAATGTTGTCCCACTCCTCTTCAATTGCTGTATGAAGTTGCTGGATATTGGCAGGAAATAGCACACACTTTTGTACACGTCGATGCAGAGCCTCCGAAAACATGCTCGAGGTGTGACATGTCTGGTGAGTATGCAGGCCATGGAAGAACTGGGACATTTTCAGCTTCCAGGAATTGTGTACAGATCCTTGTGATGTGGGGCTGTGCGTTATCACGTTGAAACATGAGGTGATGGCGGCGGATGAATGGCGTGACAGTGTACCTCAGGATCTCGTCACGGTGTCTCTGTACATGCAAATTGCCATCCGTAAAATGCAATTATGTTTGTTGTCCGTAGCATATGCCTGCCCAAATACCATTCTCTAAAATGACGTTGGAGAAATGAACATTCAATGATCTGGCAGCAGCTCTGGTGGACATTCCTGCAGTCAGCATGCCAATTGCACACTCCCCTCAATACTTGAGTCATCTGTGGCATTGTGTTGTGTGACAAAACTGCACATTTTAGAAGGGCCTTTCATTGTCCCCAGCACAAAGTGCACCTGTGTAATGATCATGCTGTTTAATCAGCTTATTGATATGCCACACCTGTCAGGTGGATGGATTATCTTGGCAAAAGATAAATGCGCACTAACAGCGATGTAAACAAATTTGTGCTCAAAATGTGAGAGAAATAGGCATTTTCAGCATGTGGAACATTTCTGGGATCTTTCATTTCAGCTCATGAAACATGGAACTAACACTTTACATGTTGCGTTTATATTTTTTGTTCAGTGTATTTTTGAAGAATAAATAGGCTACAAATGATTTCTGCGAACTGTTACAAAAGGGTTGCAGACAAACTGTTTGTTTTTCACCAGTTGTTAAGATGGCACCCCTACCAGCACATACTAGTGGGCTGTGAGTGGTTGGTCTCAAACGTGTTACAAGCTAGCACATGGCTAACACAACACTAAGGTATTTATCATTTATCTTACCAGTCTTACATGCTACCATACTGCTAATGTGTACATCATCAATCACTCCAGAGCTATGCTAGCACTTGGCTAATGTATTTATCATTAATCTTATCAGGGCTGTCTTTCCACCTCATTTCAGAGCTCCGCCATGATTTCTAGCACTAATTTGATGGTAATGAACCCATCAACACACAGTGCTTGATGAATATAGTGAGAAATGGCCTTCTGCTATGTTTTGGACAAGCCGCATCTGATCTCAATAGATGATCTCTAGCCTTCACTCTGTTTACATGCATGTTAACCCATATATAGTTCGGTCAAACTACGATAGGGTGTTTTAAATAGGTTGTCAATGAAAATGCCTTGAACTCTTGCATACATACCGTCTACCTTAGCAGGTTTTACGGCACTGAATAAGTTTGAGTTGTTTTCTCGTTGAACATGTGGCATTAGTTGTTCCTGCTTTTACCTTTCATGCTGTCCACGTCCATTAAACCATACTTTTATCAAAGCCAGCATATTTGGAATTACATTCAGACAATTATGACAGGTGGTCAATATCTCCTGATGAGTCATTGGGGACATAGCCCGCCCTACACATCAGTCAGCACTTCCTCTCGTATGTGGTATATCTCTGTGGTGACTGATACTTACAGACTGCCTCCTGTGTATACAGAAATGGGAAAAAAATACATTTAAATATATATTTGGCATATACGGTGCATTCAGAAAGTATTCATACCCCTTGACTTTTTCCACATTTTGTTACGTTACAGCTTTATTCTAAAATGTATTGAATATACTTTTCCCCTCATCAATTGACACACAATACCCCCAAACCATAAGACTCCTGAACATCCAGATTATTGACATTGCCCTGCCCCCCCCCCCTCCCCCCCTCTCCACACCACTGCCACTCTCTGTTGTCATCTCTGCGTAGTCACTTTAATTAACTCTACCTACATGTACATATTACCTCAACTAACCGGTGCCCCCACACATTGACTCTGTACTGGCACCCCCCCCTGTATATATTGTTATTTTTTTTACTGCTACTCTTTAATTACTTGTTACTTGTATCTCTCATTCTAATCCATATTTTCTTAACTGCACTGTCAGTTAGGGGCTTGTAAGAAAGCATTTCACTGTAAGGTCTACTTGTAAGAAAGCATTTCACTGGAAGGTCTACTTGTAAGAAAGCATTTCACTGGAAGGTCTACTTGTAAGAAAGCATTTCACTGGAAGGTCTACTTGTAAGAAAGCATTTCACTGGAAGGTCTACTTGTAAGAAAGCATTTCACTGGAAGGTCTACTTGTAAGAAAGCATTTCACTGGAAGGTCAACTTGTAAGAAAGCATTTCACTGGAAGGTCAACTTGTAAGAAAGCATTTCACTGGAAGGTCTACTTGTAAGAAAGCATTTCACTGGAAGGTCTACACAGGTTTTATTCGGCGCATGTGACTCGTCAAATTTGATTTGATTTGATTGATTTGAATGAGAAAGTGAAAACAGATTATTACAAATTTTAGCAAATGTATAAAAAATACACATTGAAATACCTTATTTACATAAGTATTCAGACCCTTTGCTATGAGACTCGAAATTGAGCTCAGGTGCACCCTGTTTCCATTGATCATCCTTGAGATGTTTCTAGAACTTGACTGGAGTCCACCTATGACAAATTCAATTAATTGGACATGATTTGGAAAGGCAAACACCCAAGGTCCCCAAGAACACAGTGGCCTCCATCATCCTTAAATGGAAGAAGTTTGGAACCACCAAGACTCTTCCTAGAGCTGGCCGCCCAGCTAAACTGAGCAATTGGGGGAGAAAGGTCTTGGTCAGGGATTAGATATTGCTTTACACTCACAATACCATTTCCTAACCATGTGTATGTGAGCAATAACATTTGATTTGATTTGTCATGCTGACAGAACTTATGAGCTCCTCTGTGATGATGGGAGAACCTTCCAGAAGGACAACCATCTCTGCAGCACTCCAACAATCAGGCCTTTATTGTAGAGTGGCCAGATGGAAGCCACTCCTTATTGAAAGGCACATGACAGCCCACTTGGAGTTTGACAAAAGGCACCTAAAGACTCTCAGATCATGAGAAACAATATGCTCTGATCTGATGAAACCAATATTGAACTCTTTGGCATGAATGCCAAGCATCATGTCTGGAGGAAACCTGGCACCATGCCTACCATGTTCTTCAGCGGCAGGGACTGAGAGATTAGTCGGGATCGAGGGAAAGATGAACTGAGCAAAGTACAAAGAGTTCCTTGATGAAAACCGTCTTGGGAGCGCTCAGGACCTCAGACTGGGGCAAAGGTTCACCTTCCAACAGGACAACTACCCTAAGCACACAGCCAAGACAACGCAGAAGTGGCTTCGTGACAAGTCTCTGAATGTCCTTGAGTGGCCCAGCCAGACCCCGGACTTGAACCTGATCGAACATCTCTGGAGAGACCTGAAAATAGCTGTGCAACAATGCTCCCCATCCAAACTGACAGAGCTTGAGAGGATCTGCAGAGAAGAATGAGATAAACTCCCCAAATACGGGTGTGCCAAACTTGTAGCGTCATACCCAAGAAAACTTGAAGCTGTAATCGCTGCCAAAGGTGCTTCAACAAAGTACTACGTAAAGAGTCTGAATACTTCTGTATATGTAATATTTCCGTTTTTTTTTATTTCTAATACATTTGCAAAAATGTCTAAACCTGTTTTTGTTTTGTCATTATGGGTTATTGTGTGTAGGTTGATGAGGTAAAAAAAACATTTCACACATTTTAGAATAAGGCTGTAATGTAACAAAATGTGGAAAAAGTCAAGGGGTCTGAATACTTTCTGAATGTACTGTATAACGGTAGAATCCCAAACTGCAGCTACTCTGACTACAGACTAAAGAGTCTCTGATCTCTGATGGAAGGACAACATTTAGTACAGGGCTAGAGAGAGAAACTACAAATTGCTGATCTCATATATGCACACACACACACACAAACACAGACACACAGTGCTGATGATGGCTTTGGGAGCAGTGCAGCTGTATTCCCAAACCCTCTCAGATTTATGCTCTTGCTCAGCACAGTTATTACAGTCAGAGTTTATTAGGACACGGCTACATTATAAGAACTGTCTAACAAATTGCTTATGCTCCCGTAATTGGATTACAACAGCAGTGTGCTCCCACTGGTGAGATTTTGAAGCCAAGACCATACGCACGCCTGCGCACGCCTGTGCACACACACACACACACACACACACACAAACACTGTGCAGACAAAGTGACTTAAATAAATTAACACAAGTATACATTGGCACCAGTGGAGGCTGGTGGGAGGAGCTGTAGGAGGATGGGCTCATTGTAAAGGCTGGAATGGAATTGATGGAATGGTATCAAACACATCAAACATATGGAATCCATTCCATTTATTCACTTCAAACCATTACAATGAGCTCGTCTTCCGATAGCTCCTCCTATCAGCCTCCACTGATTGGCACTCAGTATACCAGTGGCAACCAGCCCACGGAACTAGCCCAGTCCCCACTACTCTTTGTGTGTGTGTGTGTGTGTGTGTGTGTGTGTGTGTGTGTATGTGTGTATGAGAGAGAGAGAGGCACAATCCCTGCTTCGCACACTCGGTGGGTGAGGTGTGGGAGATTAGTGACACCCCTTATAAAGATGTTTGACCCCTGTGCCTCTACCCACTGTTGCAGGGGTTCATTCTCTATGCAAATGAGAAGGGTGTTTGTCCCGGGCGTGTGAGTCTTTTGTCAGAGCTAGCTGTGACTGATCACAGCCTGACAGCTCCAATGTGTGTGTGTGTGAGTGTACGTGTGTGTGTGTGGGTGCAGATTGACATCATTATAGGTGGGTGTACCCAGCAATCTGCAGATTTATGAACCCCCCCCCCCATCCCTCCTCAAGATGAGCAGCTGAGTCTGTCATCGCACACAAAGCGGCCCTCCAAACTCACACACGGCTGCACGCCCCCCTCATTCATCATGCTGAAAGTTAATTGGTGCAAGCTTTAAACAACTCTCTACCACCGCCTCTTAACACACATTGCCAGTGACTGCTGACCTTAACACAACACACACCCGCACGCACACATGCACACTCACACACACACAAACACAAAGTGCCTATTGATTAACCTAGCCTAACGGAGGACTGGATGCATTCCAAGCTGGGTGAATACATTATCAGTGCAGAGAAAGTATGGTTCCCACCATCAGTATGAAATAGAGTAGAAGGCTGGAAATTACATAGACGTTCTATCTAGTCTGGTGTATTCTGTACACACACAACATGCCCAAAGCCCATTAGCTGGCAGGCTGTTGAGGCAGCTTGAGTGTGTGCTGCTCATGCTTCAGGGAGCAGACCTAACTGGAGAGGCTGGGAGAGACCCAACCAAACACCAACAGCAACACGGCCACACCACAGACCCAACACTTCAGAACACATGCACCCAAGACCCAGCCACACCACACTGCACAAATACTATGACACACACAAACACATTAACACGAACGCACATTGCCAGTGAAAGGGCAGTTTGGGTCTGTGAACAACACAATCTGTGGGTGTTGAGGCAAGGGTCAGACTGAGAAGTGTATCAGAGCTCAGTAATGGACAGTATTGATTGTGTGTTATTCACTCTGCTTTCTGGGCTGGTGTGTGTGTAAACTGGAGGCTAACATTTGGACTCGAGATCAGATCTAATCAGTGTTTTCATCTCAGAGCCCAGCCTCCACGGAGACCCTGAGGGCCACACACACACACACACACACACACACACGAGACTTGACAAAGAGACCAACAGCTTTAGGTGTACAGTGGCCACTGCATTATCCCGCCAATGACTACAGTACATTCAGAATGAATAGACTGCTTCACAAGAAAGTTGCCTGGAAAATCATACAAAACGGTCACATTTTAAATATTTCTGTCAGCATTAGAAACGTGTGTCTATGAATCCATACCAGACTGCTGTGGTGGTATAAATGAATGTGTGCTCAGTCTCTCTGAGCCTCTGTGGAGAGGGAATAATTAGATGCAATATCATGCTAGTGAAGGGAGTGGGAGGGACTGCGTGTGAATCCGCCATAGCTTCTCACTGCAGCAGGCACACACACACACACGCACACGCACACAGGCTGTCTCCCACATAACTAATGGGTGCATTTCACGGTGATGACAGCGAGCGGCGTGTGTGTGTCTGTCTGAGCATTATGGCTGTTATAATAATAATGATAACAAATTAGAACCATCCATTTCCTGCCCCACTGCTGATTGGAGCTGATGGCCAATATGGTGGAGGGTAATCCATCTTCCTGCCCCTCCCCCTAGCTACCGCCCCAGAGACCGTTAGGGGCCGCAGCCAATGGCACCACAACAGAGGAGGGAGCACATGGGGAAAGAACTGAATGCAGCACAGGGTGACATGGGGGACGGAGTTCAGTGCAGCACACAGGACTTGTGTCCCAATACTTAACCCAATATCATGCTTACAGGCTTCTTAACAGCTTCTACTACCAAGCCATAAGACTGCTGAACAGTTCATCAAAGGGCTACCCAGACCCCTCTTTTATGCTGCTGCTACTCTCAGTTAATAATCCATGCAGTCACTTTAACTCTACCTACATTTACATATTACCTCAATTACCTCGATTAACCGTTGCCCCCGCACATTGACTCTGTACCGGTACCCCCTGTATATAGCCTCGCTTGTAATTTTACTGCTGCTGATTAATTATTTGTTACTTTTATTTTCTATTTTCTACTTATCTATTTATTTTCTTAAAACTTCTTAAAGCATTGTTGGTTAAGGGTTGTATTCGGCGCATTTGACAAATACAATTTGATTTGATTTGATTCTTGCAGATCTGGCTAGAAATGAGCAATTTAGTAACAGCTCCATCTAGACGACCTCTGATTGGACCAATCCAATCCCTATCTTCAAGAAGTCCCAAGGTCAGGTGCTAATGTTCAATTTGGAACTGCATTCCTTACTCATCTCTTCTTTGAGGTCAGAACTCTCTGTCAATCCCAGATCCATCCAACCTCAGTGAATTCCTCTTGACTCACTCTGAGAAAGTAACGTGTCTCACGGCCAGGAAGGCTCTGGACAACAGTCTTTACCAAAGATGGTGGATAAAGGAAGATAGTTCACTCAGGCCGTTTACCATTGACATTTTTTTGTCAGTTCTGGTCTACTTAACGGGGTGGGTCTCCCATAGACACAAATGCAATAGCAGCTGGGTCTGGTCCACATTAGCTCATTGACTTTCTATACGTCCATTTGGGTCCCCCCAGGACCAGGAAACACTGAGTAAGATGACTTTGGTAAGTATTTACAATTACTGGGATAGCCTTACAACATGGTAGGAAATGTTTAAAGGTAAATTCGACAACAGGTAGAAAATCAAATGAATGCATTGCCGGGAGAATAAGGGGGAACATTAACTCGTGGAATGTTCTCACTGTGTGAGGCTGGCACAAAGCTGCATCGTCAGTTGTCACACATGCAGAGGGCAGCCAAGGAATATGTGAATCAGACAGTGTCACTTAGAGGTCAATGACATGGCCACCAGGGGGCCTCCCTGCTCCAACAGCACTATTGAGAGCCTGTATAGTCAGCAGTTCATTATCCTATTATTTTATCAGTCCCTAATCACATTCAACCACAGTTAACTGTATGTGGTGTGTGTGTGTGTGTGTTGAGCCGTCAATCTAAGTGACTTAACATGATCAGGTCTATGGTGTGTTGAGCCAATGCAAGGAACACTCACTAAGAAACTCTACCCCTTCTCCTTCAATAAACACAATCTTCAATCTGGAGTCACAGGGTGGTGAAAAGAGAGAGAGACAGAGACAGAGACAGAGACAGAGACAGACAGACAGACAGACAGACATTGGGCAATAAGGAGGAGAGAAAGAATGAAAAGGACAGAAAGAGCGAACGCCGAGAACTGTGAAACACTTTTGCCAAACATGGTTGTCTGAGAGTGTGCATAACATGAAATGCAGCTGAGATCATATTGGTTTTAAATAAATAGGAATGTAATAAACTACATAACAGAACACAAACAAACACAACACCCACATCACACAATTCTGGAAGAACGGCGCCGGAGGGGATGGCTGCCGTTTTATGTTTTAGACCACCTTTACTACTCCCACAGACACATGTACAAAGCTCTCCCTCAATTTGGCAAATCTGACCATAATTCTATTCTCCTGATTCCTTCTTACAAGCAAAAACTAAAGCCGGAAGCACCAGTGACTCGGTCAATAAAGAAATGGTCAAATGACGCAGATGCTCAGCTACAGGACTGTTTTTCTAGCACAGACTGGAATGTGTTCCGGGATTCTTCAGATGGCATTGGGGAGTACACCACCTCAGTCACTGGCTTCATCAATAAGTGCATTGATGACGTCGTACCCACAGTGACCGTATGTACAGACCCCAACCAGAAGCCATGGATTACAGGCAACATCCTCACTGAGCTAAAAGGTAGAGCTGCCGCTTTCAAGTAGCGGGACTCTAACCCGGGCGCTTATAAGAAATCCCGCTATGCCCTCAGACGAACCATCAAACAGGCAAAGAGTCAATACAGGACTAAGATTGAATCCTACTACACCGGCTCCAACGCTCATCAGATGTGGCAGGGCTTGGAAACTATTATGGACTACAAAAGGGAAGCACAGCCACGAGCTGCCCAGTGACACGAGTCTACCAGACTACCTAAATTACTTCAATGCTCGCTTCGAGGCAAGCAACACTGAAGCATGCATGAGAGCATCAGCTGTTCCAGATGACTGTGTGATCACGTTCTCCGTAGCCGATGTAAGTAAGACCTTTAAACATTCACAAGACCGCAGGGCCAGACGTATTACCATGATGTGTACTCTGTGCATGCGCTGACCAACTGGCAAGTGTCTTCACTGACATTTTCAACCTCTCCCTGACTGAGTCTGTAATACCAACATGTTTCAAACAGACCACCATGGTCCCTGTGCCCAAGAACACTACGGTAACCTGCCTAAATTACTACCGACCTGTAGCATTCACGTCTGTAACCATGAAGTGCTTTGAAAGGCTGGTCATGGCTCACATCAACATCATTATCCCAGAAACCCTAGACCCACTCCAATTTGCATACCACCCCAACAGATACACAGATAATGCAATCTCTATTGCACTCTACACTGCCCTTTCCCACTTGGACAAAAGGAACACCTACGTGAGAATGCTATTCATTGACTACAGCTCAACGTTCAACACCATAGTGCCGTCAAAGCTCATCACTAAGCTAAGGACCCTGGGACTATACACCTCCCTCTGCAACTGGATCCTGGACTTCCTGATGGGCTGCCCCGAGGTGGTAAGGGTAGGTAACAACACATCTGCCATGCTGATCCTCAACACGGGTGCCCCTCAGGGGTGCGTGCTATAATTAGATATTTGTTTCCTTACCTTGCAGTGACTGCAATCAGTTTTGTTATTAAACTAACTACTACAAACAATTAGCATTTTGGGATCAATTCCCCATGTAAGTCCATCTCCCCCCATGTAAGCCAAACATTTAAATGTCATGCAGTTCTACATTGGATTTCCATGTTTGAACTCTCGTCAGAACACTGAGTCACACATTTAAGAAAGTATATTCTACCTCTTGGTGATGTCATTCGGAAACACAATGACAGCTTTCACTATTATGCGACATTTCAATGAAAAATACATACCTACACGTCTGCTACGATCACAAGACGCAGGTCTCCTGATTGTCCCTAGAATTTCTAAGCAAACAGCTGGAGGCAGGGCTTTTTCATATAGATCTACATTTTTATGGAATGGTCTGCCTATCCGTGTGAGAGATGCAGACTCGGTCTCAACCTTTAAGTCTTTACTGAAGACTTATCTCTTTAGTAGGTCCTATGATTGAGTGTAGTCGGGCCCAAGGGTGTGAATGTGAATGACAAGGTACTGGAGCGACGAACCACCCTTGCTATCTCTGCCTGGCCGGCTCCCCTCTCTCCACTGGGATTCTCTGCCTCTGACCCTATTACGGGGGCTGAGTAACTGGCTTACTAGTGCTCTTCCATGCCGTCCCTAGGAGGGGTGTGTAACGGTTTTCTTTAGGTGAAGTAGAGTCGGACCAAAATGCAGCGTGGTGGTTATTCATGATTTTTAATGAGAAAACTATACATGAATAAACTAACAAAAACAATAAACGTACGAAAACCTAAACAGCCTATCTGGTGACAACAAACACAAAGACAGGAACAATCACCCACGAAACACTCAAAGAATATGGCTGCCTAAATATGGTTCCCATTCAGAGACAACGATAAACACCTGCCTCTGATTGAGAACCACTCCAGACAGCCATAGACTATGCTAGATACCCCCACTAAGCCACAAACCCAATACCTAACAAAACCCCAAGACAAAACACACCACAATAAACCCATGTCACACCCTGGCCTGACCAAAATAATAAAGAAAACACAAAATACTAAGACCAGGGCGTGACAGGGTGCTTGACGTTGTGCCAGGCTTTTATTCTCGCTATTCTCAACTTGAGTGGTTTGAGTCACTGACGTGATCTTCCTGTCCGGTTTGAGCCCCCTCGGGCTTGTGAGGTGGAGGAGATCTTTGTGGGTTATACTCTGCCTCGTCTCAGGGTAGTAAGTTAAGTCTGTTAATATCCCTTTAGTGGTGTGGGTGCTGGGCTTTGGCAAAGTGAGTGGGGTTATATCCTGCCTGGTTGGATATGGGTAGGGGTATCATCAGACGGGGCGACAGCCCCCCCCACCCCCCCCACAACCCACCCCCCAGTCTGGCTTATCTGGTGTCCTGTGTGAATTTAAGTATGCGCCCCCTAATTCTCCATCTCTCTCTCTCCCCTCCCGGACGACATGAGCCCAATGACCATGCCTCAGGACTACCTGGCCTGATGACTCCTGGATGTCCCCGTCCCCAGTCCACCTGGCCATGCTGCTGATCCAGTTTCTGCTGTTCTGGCTGTAGCTATGGAACCATTGTGATTATTAGTTGACCCTGACGGTCATCTACGAACGTTTGAACATCTTGAAGAATGATCTGGTCTTAATAGCAATATACTCTTCAAATTACCACCCAGCATGGCCAGAAGAGGACTGGCCACCCCTCCCAGCCTGGTTCCTCTCTAGGTTTCTTCCCGGGTTCCTGCCTTTCTAGGGAGTTGTTCCTTGAAACTGTGCTTATACATCTTTATTGCTTGCTGTTGGTAGTTTTGGGCTGGGTTTCTGTATAAGCACTTTGATATCTACTGATGTAAAAAGGTCTTTATAAAAAATATTGACTGATTGAAGGAAGTAGACTGAATAATAAAAAATGTCACCATTTGTTTTTTCATATATTTAGAGCATGATCAACATTTTTCTGTTTCTATGGTTGAAACACACTAAGGTCAAATTACTGTCAGAACAAACGTCACACACACGCATGCACGCACGCACACACGCACACACGCACACACACACACATGCACACACACGCACACATTCCACAGACACAATGGAGCTAGCTGACAGTGCGAGTGAACAATGCAAGTGGAATTGAATTAGTCCTGGTCTGTGACCCGAAAATGCCAAGGAGAGAGGAGCAGCACGGGCCTCATGACAAGGACTTCCAGTTTGGCTGTGATTCTGCATTCCCCTCCATAGGCTCTGATTGGCCAGATCGAGATGGATTGAATGTGAGTGGGGCTTTCTCATTGGCATTGGCATTTTGGAAGTCATTTTAGGAATGCAAGAATGGCAATTAGGGAGTGCGTTGTATGTTTTGATGCCGGTGACAAATTGAAGTCGTAGTGACATTTTCTAACCCATTGTACGATGTATGACACACGATATGTCATACAGTGATTTGAATGGTGTCAGATGATGGTTATGTGATAACATTTATTTTCTCCTCTCAATTTAATTCTACTCAATGAGCTGTATTGGCATGATCGGTATCTTACTTACACTGCCAAAGCAAGAGCACAAGAACAAATGAAATCAATGAAAAATCAACATAGTGATTAACAGTAGTAATACTGTTGAAGTAATACTCTTTCCATCCCCCCTCTTTCTTTCTCTCTCTCTCTCTGTCTTTCTCTCTGTTTCTCTCTATCCCTCAGCACATTAGACTTCTACAATAGGATGTCAGTCATGGCACAAAGGCTGGATGGGGAGGCTCTGACCCGCATGTTCTCTCTCACCGTGTCTATCTTTGCCATTGGGGGTGTACTGGGATCCCTCATGGTGCGCATGCTGGTCACCAGGTGAGACCCAGTGACTCCAAGTCCTATACAGGGTTTACACAGGATGATTCCACCATAATGTATTGGGTTTCATAAGTCAACTATTCTCTGCTCCCCATTCGAGACGGTGTACATCTGTATTTACATCTTTGTATGTGTAATGCATGTTGTTAGAATGGACCCAACGAAAGGGAAGACATGACTAGATTTGGAAAGTCGTGTCCTTTGAAGACCTTTGATTTGGTTTTGGTCAATGGCTAAGCCCTCCAGACTCTGCAGCTGCAGGTTGGCTGTTGGCCAATTGACATGAACAGCCTCAGAGACACACTGCAGCATCTGGAGCTCTGGGCAATGGCACCCTGCCTGGCACTCTGAGCCTCTCACATATACACACACCACTGAGGGCATTAGATTGTGCCTCCATCTATCACCCCTGAGTGACCTTCTGCCCTCTGACCCTAGAGATCACTCTGTCCTGGCTCCCTTGGTCTCCTCTGCCCTTCAGAGTACACAATGTCCGTCCTGTCTGCCTTTCAGAGTGCATAGTGTTTACTTACCCTGTGCCCTTTAGAGTTGTAACTCTTTGTACAAGCTACCAATGTTCCCTCTCTTTTTTTCCGGCACTGAGTGAATTTCTGTGCAACTTCCGGCTTGTGTTTACTGTGAACACAGCCTGTACCCGCTTTAAGTTACATTGTTTTGTTTATTTATAGTTTTTTTGTGTTTGTACTTTTTACCCCTTTTACGTGATATCTAATTGGTAGTTACAATCTTGTCCCATCACTGCAACTCCCGTACAGACTCGGAAGAGGCAAAGGTCGAGAGCCATGCTTGCTCCGAAACACGACCCCCACCAAGCCGCACTGCTTCTTGACACACAGCTCGCTTAACCAATGTGTCGGAAACACCGTACAGCTGGCGACCAAAGTCAGCGTACATGCGCCCGGTCTGCCACAAGGAGTCACTAGAGCGCAATGGGACAAGGACATCCCGGCCGGCCAAACCCTCCCCTAACGTGGAGGACGCTGGGACAATTGTGCGCCACCTCATGGGTCTCCCAGTTGCGTCCGGCTGCGACACAGCCTGGGATCAAACCCGGGTCTGTAGTGATGACTCTAGCGATGCAGTGCCATAGTTCGCTGCGTATTTGCGTATAGGCCTACTGCAGCTCTGATTGGTTATGGCGCACCGGTCTGTGTAGAATACGGTCCTACTCCGATGCACTCTGCCTACAACAAAATCTCTTGCATAGTTTATTTTGTTATGTTGCATTGAAAGTGGTTAATATTGCGTTGATTCGATCACAATTCCCACAGTAAAGGGAAACGTTGATAGTGTTAATTAAGGATCTAACCCTCGATTTTTGCCTAAAATGACATATCCAACTCTACCTGCATGTAGCTCAGGACCTGAAGCAAGGATATGTATATTATTGTTACCATTTGAAAGGAAACACCTTTGAAATGTTTGGAAATGTGAAATGAATGTAGGAGAATATAACACATTCTATCTGGTAAAAGATAACACAAGGAAAAAAACATGCAAGAGAAAGGCCGTAATGTATTATTCGAGCCCCGGCACAACTTAGATTTTGGCCACTAGATGTCAGCAGTGTATGTGCAAAGTTTTAGACTGATCAAATGAACCATTTATGTTCATATATGTTCAAATGTTGTATCAAAACTGCGCCAATGTGCCTTAATGGTTTATTAATACATTTTCAAGTTCATAATTGTGCACTCTCCTCAAACAAGAGCAGGGTATTATTTCACCTCAATAGCTACTGAAAAATGGACAGTGCAGTTAGATTAACAAGAATTTAAGCTTTCTGCCCATATCAGATATGTCTATATCCTGGGAAATGTTCACGTTACTTACAACCTCATGTTAATCACATAAGCCTACCTTAGCATAACCATCCCGTTGGGGGGACACCGATCCTGTAGAGGTTTTAACTAACAGGGGAAACTCTAGAAAGTTGAGTGAACTTCACAGGGGCTGATATTTCTTCTGCTCGGCAGTCCAGGTGTAGCTGCGCGGCTTAGATGGAAGATTGCGGTACATTCGCTCTGTCCCCTCTGCACTGCACACTACCTGTCCCCTATACATAGTAGTCTGGCCCAAGGGTGCGAATGTGAACGACAAGCTACAAGCTACTGGAGCGAACCCGGGTCTGTAGTGACGCCTCTAGCGATGCAGGGCCATAGTCCGCTGCGTATTTGCGTATAGGCCTACTGCAGCTCTGATTGGTTATGGCGCAACTCTGATTGGTTATGGGGCACCACACCATTGGCGTGCAGTCAGTGCCCTCTCTGTACCCTCTGCCCAACTCTTTAAATCTTTTTTGGTATTCAGTGCTGGCTTAGATCTTATTTATCTGAAGCATTCAAACGATCTCACTGGACATTTATATGCTAATGAAAGAGAACAATTTACGAGCACAGGTATGAGCTGATCAAGTTCGTCACCCAGCAGTGTTTTATGGGTGATCAGAACTCTGCACGTCCTCCTTGACTGTATATTGGGGGGAGACTTTACTACTCTGTCATAAAACGAATATACGTACGCCTGCTATTGCATCTGGTCCGTGTGCTTTTATGAACTGCTTGTGCAAATGCATAAATACAACAGTTTTGGGTTTGGTACATTAATTAGCTGGCTCTGATAATCTAAGCGTTTTAATGGTGGACGGCCAACCATAGCTTGTGTGTGTGTGTGTGTGTGTGTGTGTGTGTGTTTGTGCATGTGTGCATGTGTATGTAGGAAAGGCACGGTGGTGAACTTGACAGTGTTGGTGTTCATCACTGGATCACTCATGGACTTCAGAAGGATCTGTAGCTCTCTGCCGCTTTGTCACGGGGATCCACTCCGTTACAAACAAACCAGTGTGTCCACTCAATGAGAGGGGTGATGTTCAGGGGTGAGAGTTTGAATTAATATTAGGATAAGGGTCAAGGTTCAATCAGTCAGAAATCTACACATGTAAATGTTGCACAGTATCTGGATAAAGTTACGGATGTTGCAATGAAAAGAAGGTGAGTGGTTTGCTCACTGCTGTCTGTTTTCAGACTGGGGAAAAAAACATCCCCGTTGTCATTGTTGTGTTTTATTGTGTAGGTACCTCTCTGAGTGTGATGCCATGAACATGGGGGGGATAGCTGCTAAGAACTTGCGTGGTGGGGTCTTCTCGGCCCAGATCCTGGGTCTACACAAACTTCTGGGAAAGGCACGCCAAAGACCATTTCCAGGAAAAACATTCAACTTTAAACGTGGCGTTCATATGCTTATATTTATCTTACTTTAGAGAAGCATATGTTTAGTCATGTTTATGTGTTCATCTGCAGTGTCATTGACATTGAATGGTGAAATTGTTTTCAATGGTTTAGGTATCGCTTATTTTGGGCTACATGTGGACGATATGTTAGGGACACCTGTTGTCATGGTTACAGGAGGAGCCCCGGACCCTGTTCCTCTCGCTGGTGGTGGTAACCACCTTCGTCCAGCTGATGCTGTTGCCATGGTTTCCGGAGAGCCCCAATACATGCTGTTTGAGAAGCACAATGTCTACGCCACCATTGCAGGTCAGAATGCTTGACTCCATTGGGACAAGGTCACATACTTAGTGTCTGAATAGTGTGAATCGTGTAACCTCATGGCTGTGTTAATTTCCTGTGTCAATCTTGTTATTCTAGTCATGTGCCAACATCTTTAGTCAACCGTGAATAACAAAGTTCAAGTAATATTCATTTTCCTTGGGTCAGTGTTGTAACTTCCTGTTTTATTTCCTACATCAGCATTGAAATGGTACCGGCCCAAGTGAAACATCCAGTTGGAGATTATTATTATTTTTACCTTTATTTAACGAGGTGAGTCAGTTAAGTACAAATTCTTCTTTTCAATGACGGCCTAGGAACAGTGAGTTAACTGCCTTGTTCAGGGGCAGAAGGACAAATTTTTACTTTGTCAGCTCAGGGATTCAATCTTGCAACCTTTTAGTTACTAGTCCAACGTTCTAACCACTAGGCTACCTGCCGCCCCAGATTGAGGAGATGCAGGAGGAGGAGCGCTCTCTGTTGTCGGTGGAGACTGTGTCGGTATGGTGCCCGATACTGGATCTGTCTATGCGTTCGCATTTGCTCATTGATGTGTTCCTCAACATTGGCATGCAGCTCTCCGGCAGCGACGTTGTCAGACTACTCAGCTCTTTGCTATAGTGCTCCTCTCCTTCCCTCACCCCTATAGCCCTTTCTGTTATTCTTTGTCCTCTTTGTTAGCAATCCTTGCCCTTTCTCTACCTCAACCACTTTCACCCATCATTTACACCCTCCTCACACTCATTTGCATGTCCTTCCCTCGATATCTCACCCTCTCTCTCCTACACTCCCCCTTTCTTCCTCTTATCCCTCTCTCACCCTCTTCTCCCGATCTCCTCCCACTCGTACCTTCTTCCCTCTCTCACCCATACTCCTCACCCATACTCACCCATACCCACCACAGTCGGGCCCACTACACCAAGAGGCTCATTTGAAAGGCAGACCAAATATTGCCTAATCTTTTAGAAGCCTCGTGATCGTGTGGTAAGAGCCAAAAACTACGAGTCATCAATGAACAGCGATTTGATTAGCTAAATCCCTTCCTGAATTATGCTACTGAGATGCTTTCATTATTCAAATCGTTACCAGAGGACTGGGGCCAACAAGTGCACATTTTACCCATCAGAGCTGAACTCATTAGAAGCCTCATCTCTGCAATGTATTTTTAGCAGCTAATTAGCTTTGGCAATCTATTTGAAACACAGGGAGTGAGGATGAAGATGGTGGTGGTGATGATGATGATGGTATCAGACAGATACCAGAGGTGAGCTGTAAGTTAAGTGGAGGTGACAAGTGGCAGGTCTTGTCACCGTTTCTGTGTGCGCAACAGGATAGAGGAGTGTATTTGTGTGTTTAATGGGAGTGTATACCTGTGTGTGTTGGTTTCTCACTATCTCCGTCTGTTCCTCATGCTGATTACCCCCCGTGTCTAGAGTCAACCTCCCCCACAGCCCCAAATTGAATTGAAATTGAATGTGAGTGGTTGTCCACTGTTACACTCTGCCCATGCTGTGCCCATGCTGTGCCACCTGTGCCCATGCCACTCAAGCCCAAATGTGTCTGTCTCTCTCTTGCAGCTCTGGTTCTATACCAACAACATCTTTGAGAACGCGGGCATCCCAGCCCCAGTGATCCAGTACACTACAGTGGGTACAGGAGCCGTCAAGATCATCGCTGACCTCACTGGTGTGAGTCTATGGAGGAGTCATGAGAACGGTTGTTAGTTTGCGCTGTCACAGCTTTCTCTCTTAACGGTCCTGTTATTAAAGTTTCGTTGCTTTCCGTCTCTTTGTACAGTATCTCATGTTTCTCTCTCTCTCGTTCTAGTGTTTTACAATAGAGAATCTGGGCAGAAGGCCTTTCCTCACCTGGGAGTTTCTAGTCATGGGATTCTGCTGTGCTTGGATCACTCTCTCCCTCATTTTTATGTGTGTGTGTGTGGGGGGGGGTGGGGGGCACTGCATTCGTGTATTTACTACATTCATTTCCTCCTTGCGATACGACAGAGTACTTTATAATATTTGATTAATCAATCACATTTATTTCATAAAGCCATTTTTACATCAGCAGTTTTAACAAAGTGCTTTACAGATACCCAGCCTAAAACCCCAAAGAGCAAGCAATGCAGAGGCAGAAGCACAGCGTCTAGGGGAACCTCCCTGGAAGGCAGGAACCTAGGAAGAAACCTAGAGAGGAACCAGGCTCCGAGGGGTGGCCAGTCTTTATCTGGCTGTACTGGGTAGAGATTAAAGGCCAACTATGATAGAAACATCATGGAATATACTGACTAAGTGAGGTCATGGCAACTTACTTCTTCTACTTCACTATGCTTACAGGTTCACTTACCGTTCATGCCTTATGTCAGTGTTGGATGTGCGATCCTGTGTCATTACTTGTTTCTGCATTAGGCAAGGTGAGCTGCGTTCTTCTACATACTTTATCTTACTTTAAGTTTCCATTCATTTGAGCTGAAAACACACACACATACACACATTCAGGCTTCATACAGGGAGACACTGGGGCGGGTGGCTTACCCGATTTGCTGGTTTCCGACCCCTGGTGCACTTTGCTGCTGTGTAAGGAAATGGCGCCCTCTGGAGGTCTAAGTTGAGCGGTTGTAAATGCAGCCAATGGCCTTGCTCTAATCTCCCAATTATCTGCCTGTGTGATGATGATGTTTATATCCCCTGTATAAGAGACAAATGAGTGAGTGTTCTGTAGAGAGATGTATGCAGCCTGTGATGTATGTAGGTACAGTCCCGCCTACACCCCCCTTTGATCCTTCGTGGATTGGCTCATTCTGTTTGGGATCCTGTCAATAATTAAGCCTCCTCGCGCCTCATTGGTCAGAAACATGATGTATGCTGCCGCTCAAGAGCAAATAAAGATGAATAATGAATCGTTTGCCTAACTCCTCATCAGTCGAAAAGTGTTATCCCTCCGCCACCCACAACAATCAGGCACAAATAATTATGCACAAATAATGCTGCCTTGACTCATGTTCATTCATAGGGTCATTAGCGGTGCAGTTACACAAGGCGTTGAGTCATCACTTGTGACCAGACGTTATTAGACAGTCCACTTCCGGTGACACTTTATATACATAAAGCATTCATGACACCTTTATGAAACCAGTCATTACACCCTTTAATGAATGTTGCAGTATCATTCATACAACATTCATAACACATTTATTCGACATAATTCATAAAGGGTCTTTCTAAATACAAGTCCCTTTACATTATGGCGCAAAAGATTTCTTTGTGTAAAGAAAATCAAGATTGTGTTAGCCTGCTTGAGTTAAAGGCAAGGCATTCGTTTGTGGAGCTAATACAAGTCTTCAGGTCTCAGCTAAGGTTGCTTATTACCTCCGTTACAATGTCAAACAATTGCTCAGATGCCATCCAGACCTGGGTTTAAATAGTTTGCTTGTGCCTGAGCGTTTGCTTGAGCCTACCTGGAATGCCAGATGGGCAGGTAGGGTTTGCACTTTTGAGACTATTCCATTGATTCCATTGCACCAGGCAAGCTCACTCAAGCACACGTAAGCCGTCATTGTAAATAAGAATTTGTTCTTAACTGACTTGTCTAGTTAAATAAAGGTTAAATAAAAAATGTAATACAACAATTAAATGTGACATTGTTTGCCTAATTTCAGTTTATGTGACAAAACAAACAATGTAGAAAATCAGTGTACCATCTAAATCACTGCCAAATCTATTTTTAATAATGAAAAAAATTGTATTTTCAGCTGTTTTGAAGCTGGTGGACCAAACTGAAAGTAAAAGACTCGAACGAGTATCTACCAACATTGCAGGGGAAGTGATGCAGAGGAGGGAGGAGAGTTGTTTGAATTCAGTGTTGTTGCAATTCGCCCATTTTCTATTAGGCGGCCTCAGTTTACAAAATACCCCTTTTAATTACTTCATAAAGATACAGTATGTCGAACCATTCAAGGGAGTTTGTGCTGTTCATGCACAACAACGTACTGTATGTGCTAACTATTAAATTGTGTTTGCGATTATTCAGAAACACGGGCATTCTTTATTTTTGTCTTTTACATTACTATTTCAAACCAGTGCCTATTATTTTGCAGTCATTGCGAAGGCTGCAGCAGTAAGTGGGTAGTAGATATCGGGACGGCCAGGTCTGTAGCTGAACAGGGTGTAGCTAGATGTGTTTAATAAACCCTACAGTACAGTTTTATCGAAAGCCAGTGTTATTTTCTAATATATTACTGCATTTGAATCAAATATTCTATAAAAATTAATAACATGCTAAGCTTTGTGACGTAAATCAGGGATGGGCAACTTTTGTTGGCCCCGGGGTCAGTCCCCCCCCAATTTTTTTTTTTTTTATGGAAGTCAGTCTCAACTTACTGTTGAGAGTTTGAATAGTAGAATACACAAGGTGCAAGTTCGAAATTTGTGCATCCACAGTTTCTCTTATGTCAGTCACTGACAGCCACTCAATGAACCCATGTAAGCTAAAAACACATTTGATTGGTAAGTTAGCTGACTAAACTATCTAAACTTGTAGTAATCATGGTTGAATTACAGACCAATTTATTTTGTAAGTCACTCTCAGACATAAGTTATGGCAAAATGTAGACAAGTACAGGGAATTAGCTTTAAAACTGCTCATTTTTCTCTCCACCCAATAGCAAAAGGTGTAGAATTGCATCCAAAAAATTGCCCCCAACAAAATGTTGCTTAGAGCCCCCAGAAGGCTCTGAATGCATGTGTGAGTATGGATATGGGTATGCAGACCCACGAGCCACTGAGGCCCCTCACGATGAGTTTTTGTGGCCCCCACACCCATCAAAGTTGCCCATCCCTGATGTAAATGATAAATAAAATACTTTGGTCAGTGAAATCCAGGAGAGACGTTAACATTTGTTTTAGTCATTGGAATCAAACACAGAACATGATGTATGGATTTTGGAAATGAACTTTTGGGGTTTGGGGTTGTTTGGAATGTGTTACCACGAGTACTGTTTCTAGTGCTCTTGTGCATCATACTAAACTTCCCTGGCAAGCTCTGCAGATGTACTGCACATGTCTCTGCCTCCTAGACAGCTCTCTAGTAAGGCAAAAAGAGACAGAGGTTAGCCCCCACTGACTGACTCATGCTTGGCTCTGTAACCTGTGGACTTGTGCCTTTTCATTTACAACGTGAATCCCCCAGACAGAGTGAACTATTTCACTGTGATACAACACATGATGGAGTTCCTGTCTCCCCACAGGATGTTCAGAGGCAACAACCTCTGTCTAATTAGAAGTAGAGGAATCTACTGTGTCTCAGCTGGCAGGGCAGACTCCCAATTCTGACACCCAGTGGCCAGAAAGAGAAGCGACGTTATAGTTCTGTAGTACGCTGTGGCTGTGGGAGGGCTGTAGTCTACCTTAAAACTAGTACACAACAGTACTATATTCTTACCGACATCACTACATGTTCATATGTACTTTCTCACTTCTACTGCAAAAGCTCACTCAAACACAAGTACATATGTCTTGGATACAAACACACTACAGTACACACACAAACACAGCTCTCTCTCTCTCTCTGCAGCAGTGTAATTAATAGCAGCAGCACTGTCATCACAAGCTCTGTGGGAAGCCTTATTGCAGTGTGTCCCTGTGGCCGTGGAAGCCTGCCGCTGACGGATGTGTGTGTCGCCGTGACTCCCTTGACGCGCTACTGTCATGGCCGCTGATGGCATTAAAGTGCAGGCAACACAGTGACAAATGCCCGTTATCAGTGAATGAGGCCGGTGACAAATGGAAGGGGCGCTCCATGGCCAGCCCTGTCATGGCATAATAAAAAAAGATTGATGAGTCCCCCACACAGCTCTGCTAATTCGATTTAGGCCGCTCTCGCTGGCTCCAATTAAGAGAGGAAGGAGGAGAGGTAGCTAGGAGGAGGGAAAGAGAGATAGGTGGAAGGAGGAGAGGTAACTACGTGGATAGAGAGAGACAGCAGCACCTAGATCTTCTGCATAGATTCTGTCAGACCTGGGCCCTAACAATAAATCTCAAAAAAATAATGGTGTTCCAAAAAAGGTCCAGTTACCAGGACCACCAAACTATAAAAGTATCACGCATGAACATACACCATTAACAATGAACAATTACACACAAAGACATGATGGGGAACAGAGGACTAAATACATGTAGATTGATTGGGGAATGAAAACCAGGTGTGTACGAAACAAGACAAAACAAATGGACAAATGAAATATGGATTGGCGATGGCTAGAAAGCCGGTGACGTCGATTGCCGAATGCCGCCCGAACAAGGAGAGAAGCCGACTTCGGCGGAAGTCGTTACACACACATACAAATTCCATCTACACACCGTTGCCCTAGAGTACACAAAAACTATACATACCTCGGCCTAAACATCAGCGCCACAGGTTACTTCGTAACTTCATAAAGCTGTGAACGATCTGAGAGACAAGGCAAGAACGGCCTTCTTTGCCATCAAAAGGAACATAAAATTTGACATACAAATGAGGATCTGGCTAAAAATCTGTTATAGAACCCATTGCCCTTTTATAGATTGTGAGATCTGGGGTCAGCTCACCAATCTCACCAAATGGGACAAACACCTAATTGAGACTCTGCATGTAGAATTCTGCAAAAATATCCTCTGTACACAACGTAAAACATTTAAAAAATGCATGCAGAGCAGAATTAGGCTGATACCCACTAATGATCAAAATCCCGAAAAAAGACGTTCAATTCTACAACCACTTAAAATGAAGTGATTCCCAAAACTTCCATAACAAAGCCATCACCTACAGAGAGAAGAACCTGGAGAAGAGTCCCCTAAGCAAGCTGGTCCTGGGGCTCTGTTCACAAACAGAGCCCCAGGACAGCAACACAATTAGACCCAACCAAATCATGAGAAAAAGAGAAAAAAGAAAACATTCCATATGGCCAATTCCAAAGAGTCCGCAGAATTTGCGATCAGGAAACAGACTACAGTGTCAAATCTGCTGAATTGGAGAATCGCTTCTTGTATCGGGGCTACAGCGTTCAGGTCCCGAAAGATGCCGGTATAAGGGCTGGATTACTTGACAGAGAGAACTTGTTGCGAAGGGGAGAGCCTCGTGATACATCGGAGAGAGTGTATTTTGTTACAAGATACAGCACTGAAGCAGAGAGCATTAAAATAATCATTAAAAAACAATTGGGGAATCATCCAAAGTGATACGCTACTACGCCAAGTCTTTTCTAAGCCACCAGTCATAAGCTTCAAGAGATGTCCTACCCTAAATGACAAATTAGTCCACAGTTAAAACTTCCGGGTGACTCTCAAACAACTTGGCTTGACCACAAACCCAGGGGCTCTTTTAAATGTAACCATTGCAACCATTGCAGTAATATTGTACAGAAGATGTATTTTGTTGACACAGCTTCCTAAATGGAGTATTACGTCAAGCATTTCATGAACTGCAAAACCACTCATGTCATCTATAGATTGGAATGTCCACAGTGCAAGGTGTTCTACATTGGAAGAGACGCCTTCAAGACCGCTTAGCGGAACACAAGTACACCATACGGGTAGGTAATGAAGACTACCCCATGGCAAGGCACTGCAAGTCACTACACCATGGCAACCCTGCCTCCCTACAAGCTATGGGTATTGATCATATTCCCGGCCTCTATTAGAAAAGGGGAGTGTCTTAAACAGTTAAACCAAAGGGAAAGTTTTTGGATTTACAAACTACAGGCCACTAAATACCCTGGTTTAAATGGAGATATGGATTACTCACCCTTCTTGTAGGGTCGTGATGGGTCCATTTGCTGTCATCCAGTGGACATTTTTCTCTATTGCCCTCAGTTATGGTTAGACTGTTGTTGTTCATGTTTTGCTGTGTTCTTGTGTACTATGGTATATTTAGCATTCTTATTCTTGACACTTCTCCCAGTCATATGTAAGGTTAGAACTAACTTTTAGTGTTCTAGTGCGCTTCCCTTCCTCCTCTTTCTTCCAGAAAAAAGACGTTCAATTCTACAACCACTTAAAAGGAAGTGATTCTCAAACCTTCCATAACAAAGCCATCCCCTACAGAGAGAAGAACCTGGAGAAGAGTCCCCTAAGCAAGCTGGGGCTCTGTTTGTGAAAAAAATAAAAATAAAAATAGGAATACAAAATAGGAACCCAGGGAGCCCTAAAACATACATTACATCTCTCTGTTTCTCTCTGTCTGCTGCTCTCTCTCCATCTCTCTCTCTCTCTCTCTCTCTCTCTCGCACTCTCAATTAAATGTCAATTTAAGGACTTTATTGGCATGGGAAACATGTTAACATTGCCAAAGCAAGTGAAGTAGATAATAAACAAAAGCAAAATAAACAATCAAAATTAGCAGTAAACATTACACACACACACACAAGTTCCAAAAGAATAAAGACATTTCAAATGTCACATGATGTGCAAATAGTTCAAATACAAAAGGGAAAATAAATCAACATAAATATGTGCTGTATTTACAATGGTGTTTGTCCTTCACTGGTTGCCCTTTTCTTGTGCCAACAGGTCACACATCTAGCTGCTGTGATGGCACACTGTGGTATTTCACCCAGTTGATACGGGAGTCTATTATCAAAATTTGGTTTGTTTTTAAATTCTTTCTGGATCTGTGTAATCATAGAGAAATATGTCCCTCTCTCTCTCTCTCTCTCTCTCTCTCTCTCTCTCTCTCTCTCTCTCTCTCTCTCTCTCCCCCTCTCTCTCTCTCTCTCTCTCTCTCTCCCCCTCTCTCTGTCTCTCTCTCTCCCCTCTCTCTCTCTCTCTCTCTCTCTCTCTCTCTCTCTCTCTCTCTCCCCTCTCTCTCTCTCTCCCTCTCTCCCCCTCTCTCTCTCCCCTCTCTCTCTCTCTCTCTCTCTCTCTCTCTCTCTCTCTCTCTCTCTCTCTCTCTCCCTCTCTCTCTCTCTCTCTCTCTCTCTCTCTCTCTCTCTCTCTCTCTCTCTCTCTCTCTCCCTCTCTCCCCCTCTCTCTCTCTCTCTCTCCTCTCTCTCCCCCTCTCTCTCTCTCTCTCTCTCTCTCTCTCTCTCTCTCCCCTCTCTCTCTCTCTCTCCCCCTCTCTCTCTTTCCCCTTTGTTATTTCTGTTTCTCCCTCTTTCTTTTTCTCTCTCTCTCTCTCTCTCCCCTTTGTTATTTCTGTTTCTCCCTCTTTCTCTCTCTCTCTCTCTCTCTCTCTCTCTCTCTCTCTCCCCTTTGTTATTTCTGTTTCTCCCTCTGTCTGTCTGTCTCTCTCTCTCTCTCTCTCTCTCTCTCTCTCCCCCCCCTTTTGTTATTTCTGTTTCTCCCTCTCTCTCTCTCTCTCTCTCTCCCTCTCTCTCTCTCTCCCCCCCTTTGTTATTTCTGTTTCTCCCTCTTTCTCTCTTCTCATTGTGTCAGCTCTGTTACTGTTCCTTTTGTAAACATGGTAGCGGATAGCTGCTGAATGTGGCACTTATTTGCTACTTAGTCTGTGTTACAACCTGAGTCTCCTGTTTACCACGACCTTGTGACACACATACATGCATACACTCTCTCATACATCACACACTCACTCACACAGACATGCACAGATACACACATACTAGGGCGGGGGCCAGAGTCAGAGGTGTGTTCTCCGGGGCCACAGTGAGATTGTTTTACTTGCTAATCATCCAGCCCTGCCCGAGGGCCACAGACAACACTGCTGATGCTAATGTGGGCCCCAATAAGCATCCAGGGCTGGTTTCAGGCTTTTAGGGAGCAGAGTGGGTTTCTCTGGTGTTCTGACATTCTGACATGTTTATTCCTAGAGATCATTAAAGCCCTAAGATGTTGATTGGCCCCTTTCATTTTTGGATGTGTATTAGTCAGGGTGTTTCCACCTGTTGGCTTTGATGTCAGTGAGCTGTATTGTTAAGTGTCTGTTGTCTGCCCCATCTCATGACTGCTGGTTGTAAAGTGAGTCTGTAGCGTAAGTTAGAGGTCCTGCTTTGTGTCAGTTACTACTGCCTGAAATAATTCTATTATAGAGAGTATTGTAGAGAATGAAATAAATAGCACTTATTAGTAAATATTGCTTATGCTATGAGCTTGGACTTCACACAACTTCACCTATCAGTTGAGTTTATTTTCCTGGAGTTGTGCTGTAGCTGTGAAGTCCGCACAAGCCTAGTGGTTGGGTAAATGTAGCAATCTCAATCCCTGCTTTCTTTTCTTAAATGTTGGTTAATCTACGGATGCTTTTGTGGGTTTATTTGATGGTTTATTGACCTCGCTATTAATATTCAGTGCTGTCTGCTGTCTTTACTCTAGCCCAAGTGCTCCTTCAGTAAGTCAGTCTGCCTCCCTGCCACAGAGGCACCAGGCACAGCCGGACACTAGAGGGCGCCACAGACACACTCATGTAATGCTTTCCAGTCTAACGTCAAATATGACAGCTTCTAGACCTTTTTACAGAGAAACAACCAAGATCAAATGTAATACTTTGGTCAGCCCACACTCCTTGTCAATTGCTCTCCTTGAATAAACCAATCACTCAATCAATCAAATGTATTTATAAAGCCCTTCTTACATCAGCTGATGTCACAAAGTGCTGTACAGAAACCCAGCCTCTTCTACCGAAGAGGAGAGGCGAAAAGGATCAGAGGACCAATATGCGGCGTGGTAAGTGTCCATGGTTATTTTAATACGTAAATGTACACATGAACAACTGACTACAAAAACAAGAAACGTGTGAAAACCTAAACAGTCCTATCTGGTGCAAACACAGAGACAGGAACAATCACCCACCAACACACAGTGACACCCAGGCTACCTAAGTATGATTCTCAATCAGAGACAACTAATGACACCTGCCTCTGATTGAGAACCATACTAGGCCGAAACATAGAAATACCCAAATCATAGAAAAACAAACATAGACTGCCCACCCCAACTCACGCCCTGACCATACTAAATAATGACAAAACAAAGGAAATAAAGGTCAGAACATGACACGCCTAAAACCCCAAACAGCAAGCAATGCAGGTGTTGATGCACGGTAGCTAGAAAAACTCCCTAGAAAGGCCAGAACCTAGGAAGAAACCTAGAGAGGAACCAGGCAATGAGGGGTGGCCAGTCCTCTTCTGGCTGTGCTGGGTGGAGATTATAACAGAACATGGCCAAGATGTTCAAATGTTCATAGATGACCAACAAGGTCAAATAATAATATTGACAGTGGTTGTCGAGGGTGCAACAGGTCAGCACCTCAGGTTTAAATGTCAGTTGGCTTTTCATAGCCGATGACTACAGTTTTTGGGGGGGGGGCATTGAGAGAATACCATTGATGTATAAGACAAAGGTTTTCAGCATGCATATCATGTATCGTTACCCCGGCCTTGCTTTGCTGCTTCACGTCGTGTGATCACAACATTATTACTCTGTGGGGCCATGACAAAACCAGCCCATTCAGTCACAAATGCAGGGGGACATCTTACTTTGTTCATTTATGAGGTGAAAAAACAATGCGCCAATACACAGCCAGTCGCAATACGCAAGGTGCCCATGTCTGTGACTTGCCTATTCTTCCACTCGAAAGGGAGTTAACCTTGAAACCTATTTGAAGTCATTGTGCCTCCGTTTTCTCTTTGTGTACTGAGCCTAATCTCAACGAGTGGTGACAGTTCACAACTACCTGTAATGGCGGAGTCCCCCAGTCAAAGGGACCTGAGTGTCTGCCCCTACGAATAACAATACACGCCGTTTCCCAGTTTGCATTGTGACAGTGTGATCCCGCAGTGGGAGCTGCCCTCTGGAAGGCTCTTTTACGGCTCTAAAGAAAGAGACACAAAAGAGGCTGCGGTCGAGCTGGGTTAACCTGTGACGGGAGCGGGGTGTAAACCCTGGACGGGTTTGACCATCCAGCATTAACTGTGTAGGGTGAACCTAGAACCTATAAAGTGTGGTCAGATGTTTAACCGTGCAGGGTTAACCGTGTACTGTAGGGTTTCAACTATCATGATAAAACACGGTCAGAGTTTTAACTGCGTGGAGTTTCCTGTGTAGGGCGGTGAGCGTTAAGTGCGGTCAGGGTTTCGATCAGGTATGTTGACCTGGGTTAACCTCTGAGGGTGTCCTGTGTTATCAGGGTTTCGACAGCCATGGGTTGAGCTATGGGAGTATGGTGTGGTGGTCAGAGTTCAGACCATGCAGGATTGACCTGCGGTTGATGAGGTGTGTTCAACACTTTCGCTTGTATGGTCAGGTCATGAGCCACAGCTGACCGTCAGAGTGACCATGCTCTTTGTAAGTCTGTGTGGTATTCTCTGTTCCTGTTGCTGATAGGCCCGAATAAATCACCTTTCTTTCCCCATCATGGTATACAACACAGAATACACTGTATGCAGCAGGCGCGACTTCAAACTGGTGCAAATGGCGACCACAGCCTTGTTATGAAATGTTTTCAAACTTGTTTTTCTTCTTTTAATGTCTGTCTGTAACTTTCAGAAGAAGGGGTTATTTTCTCTCTTTCAATCAACAAACGTCTGGCATCAAACTATGCTAGATATTCATCCATTGCGCACCACTTCTAGTTTCTTTAATTCCGTGACAGACACTCTATAAGACAGAAGAACAGAAAGACACACTATAGAGGACAAAGATTTGAGTTTCTCTTCCCTCCACCTCAAGTAGCATTGTCGTTCAACTCTTGTGACCTAACCAATGTTTTTCACTCGCGGAGAGGCGAAGACATCCCATTGCAGTTTGTCCAAATCAACCTGTAGGACAATCTGTTGTTTTCTGTCGCTTGAAAACAACCCCAAACTATGATGATTACAGGAGTGACAGTGACTGTCACAAAACCATAATGGTTACTGAGCCTTGGCAGGAGGGATGGGTGGACGGGAGAAGACAGACAGCAGAGCTAACCCCAGAATAAAGGCTGCCCACAGGGGCTGGCTTTGCTCCTCCACCCTGAGACAAACAGAGATCTACCTTGACGCATACGCACGCAAGCAACACGTGCGACACACAAACATCATAATCATTCTTCTACACACACAAACATCATAATAATTCTTCTGCACACACAAACATCATAATCATTCTTCTACACACACAAACATCATAATCATTCTTCTGCACACACAAACATCATAATCATTCTTCTGCACACACAAACATCATAATCATTCTTCTACACACACAAACACCATAATCATTCTTCTGCACACACAAACATCATAATCATTCTTCTACACACACAAACATCATAATCATTCTTCTACACACACAAACATCATAATCATTCTTCTACACACACAAACATCATAATCATTCTTCTACACACACAAACATCATAATCATTCTTCTGCACACACAAACATCATAATCATTCTTCTACACACACAAACATCATAATCATTCTTCTACACACACAAACATCATAATCATTCTTCTACACACACAAACATCATAATCATTCTTCTACACACACAAACATCATAATCATTCTTCTACACACACAAACATCATAATCATTCTTCTACACACACAAACATCATAATCATTCTTCTACACACACAAACATCATAATCATTCTTCTGCACACACAAACATCATAATCATTCTTCTGCACACACAAACATCATAATCATTCTTCTGCACACACAAACATCATAATCATTCTTCTGCACACACAAACATCACAATCATTCTTCTGCACACACAAACATCATAATCATTCTTCTAATCATTCATTCTTCTGCACACAAAACATCATAATCATTCTTCTACACACACAAACATCATAATCATTCTTCTGCACACACAAACATCATAATCATTCTTCTACACACACAAACATCATAATCATTCTTCTACACACACAAACATCATAATCATTCTTCTACACACACAAACATCATAATCATTCTTCTACACACACAAACATCATAATCATTCTTCTACACGCACAAACATCATAATCATTCTTCTACACACACAAACATCATAATCATTCTTCTGCACACACAAACATCATAATCATTCTTCTGCACACACAAACATCATAATCATTCTTCTGCACACACAAACATCATAATCATTCTTCTGCACACACAAACATCACAATCATTCTTCTGCACACACAAACATCATAATCATTCTTCTACACACACAAACATCATAATCATTCTTCTACACACACAAACATCATAATCATTCTTCTGCACACACAAACATCATAATCATTCTTCTACACACACAAACATCATAATCATTCTTCTACACACACAAACATCATAATCATTCTTCTACACACACAAACATCATAATCATTCTTCTACACACACAAACATCATAATCATTCTTCTACACGCACAAACATCATAATCATTCTTCTACACACACAAACATCATAATCATTCTTCTGCGCGCACAAACATCATAATCATTCTTCTGCACACACAAACATCATAATCATTCTTCTGCACACACAAACATCATAATCATTCTTCTGCACACACAAACATCACAATCATTCTTCTGCACACACAAACATCATAATCATTCTTCTACACACACAAACATCATAATCATTCTTCTACACACACAAACATCATAATCATTCTTCTGCACACACAAACATCATAATCATTCTTCTACACACACAAACATCATAATCATTCTTCTTCTAAAACATCATAATCATTCTTCTGCACACACAAACATCATAATCATTCTTCTGCACACACAAACATCATAATCATTCTTCTGCGCACACAAACATCATAATCATTCTTCTGCGCACACAAACATCATAATCATTCTTCTGCACACACAAATATCATAATCATTCTTCTACACACACAAACATCATAATCATTCTTCTACACACACAAACCTCATAATCATTCTTCTACACACACAAACATCATAATCATTCTTCTACACACACAAACATCATAATCATTCTTCTACACACACAAACATCATAATCATTCTTCTGCACACACAAACATCATAATCATTCTTCTGCACACACAAACATCATAATCATTCTTCTACACACACAAACATCATAATCATTCTTCTACACACACAAACATCATAATCATTCTTCTGCACACACAAACATCATAATCATTCTTCTACACACACAAACATCATAATCATTCTTCTACACACACAAACATCATAATCATTCTTCTGCACACACAAACAGAGGAAATACCTGATCCCTAATACCTGACCCCTACCACCGAAAGACCTTAATCACTCAGTTATGTTGGGGAAATCATGACACTCTCTCACACTGTGCTGTGTCTCTTTCAAACGATTTCCCTTAGGGCCCCTCAATCTCTCCCTGATTGAGTGATGCCTGTGCTTGTGTGTGTGTGGACAGTGACAGAGTCGCAGGCTGTCTTTGTGTGTGTGGACAGGACAGTGTGTGAGTGTGGTCCCTGCCGTGGCCTGGGTAGATGCAGCCTCAGAGCAGGGCTCTGCTCCCGACAGGGGGGCTTTTCAGCCCTCTATTTATGAGCTCTGCTTTACATATTCATTCTGCTGCTGTTAAATAAAGGCCACAGGTCGCTTTCTCCCCTCTGAAGCACTCAGAAAGCCACAGAGAGTGTACTGGGGAGCATGTGGATGTGTACATCCTTAATTCTTGCCCTAACCCTAACCAAGTAGCTCCTCTGTTCTCCCCATAACTCCGCTCTGACCCTATCTTGTCCCTTCTAAAATGGCTGTCTAGGACAAACCATTATGGTTGTGTTCTATGGCTCGTTCCCTCCTAACAAGCCCATCTCAGGCTGGGAGAGAGAGGGAGAGACAGCTGGACAGATAGCAGGGCTGTGGTTGTCACGGTGAAGCTGTTTGATTGGCAGATGGGGGGGTTGATTGATAAGGACCCCCCTGCTATTCCAGCGACAGCTCCTGTCAGAGAGTCAAGCACACCCCACATGAAATGTATCAACTGGTCCCGTCAACATCCCCCACCCTACTCCCCGAGCCCCACCCCTACTCCATCACAGAGACTCCTAGAGTCACAACTCACAGACATGTTTCTGACGACTTAGAGAGGGATACAAAAATATACATTTTCCTGATAACTTTACTGTTTTTGAGTAGACTATAACGGATTTAACATTGAAAGTAAGTCTTTATACTGCATGGATTCGTAGGAACATTTCTAGCCCATAGCGAGAGACAAATATGTGACAGTACACAAAATGTCCTGAAAATACAGCAGTGTGACAGTTTACAATATGTTTATTGTCCATTATGACCTTATTGGCATGAAGTGCTGGATTTCATGTGAGGTTGCAGCTGGGCAAGTGTCAGACAAAGCTTCTCATTGACCCTGGTGGCTATTTCAGTTCTCTGATAACAGGACATCGTGTTTTTTGGAGGGAAATGAGGTCGGGGGAAGAGGGACGGGAACTGGTGGCAGAGTAAGTAGGGTGGGCCATTGGTTCCCAAACCTTTTTGCTTTGAACCACCAAAAGTATTTTTTACTCCATGGGGAACTAACCATTCAGAAACAATTACAGATACTGTATTTGGTTACTATAGCTTTTTGGGGGTTGGAGTTTGTGGCTGAATTTCAATAGTGTGTGGACTTAGTCTGAGGCTGTATTGGAGTTGGGGGGGTGTATGGGAAGGGGCCTGATTGCTTGTGTGTTGGGGGAGATGAGGGGAGATTGGTCGGTGTGTCTCGCTGGACAGTGAGGGTCTTGCTCTGTGGGTCCGAAGGTTATCAGGGCCCCAGATATGAGGGTCCCTCTGTCAGCGCAGAGGGGTGACAGCCACACCGACAGACCCCGCGGGAGCACAGAGATAACACACCTGATTGACGCCTGAGGGAGAAAACGGAGAACGCTGCTGGCGGAATGTGCGCTCTGTCGTCTCTCTTTCACCCTCCATCCCCACCCCAGCCGTAGAACATTCCTCAAGGTTCCACCACAGCTCTAAATACAGACTGTTTACCTAATTAGGTATACACAACAGTGATGGGTAGGAAATGCAACGCAAATCATTCACAATATCTCTTAGGACATGAACACCACATACTGTAAAAGGTGGTCAGAATTGGTGTCTGCTAAAAATGGCAGTATCAATTGAAAGATCAAAGAGCTTGGTTAAGGATGACACTGATGAAATGACAGTTATCCCAGAGTAAATGATCTGGTAAGAGTTCCATAGCTTTGTGTGTTAGCAACAGCCAGGGTGTTATAGGGTTTGGGCTCAGTTCTGGATTTCAAATGACCTGAAATTCTATTAATGATATACAGTGCCTTCAGAAAGTACCCTTCATACCCTTTGACCTATTCCACATTTTGTTGTGTTACAGCCTGAATTCAAAATGGACTAAATATACAAATATACATACAATACCCCATAATGACAAAGTGAAAATTAAATACAGACATCTAATTTACATAACTGTTCACACCCCTTTGCTAAAACACTCCAAATTGAGCTCAGGTTAATCCAATTTCCTTTGATCATCAATGAGATGTCACTACAACTTAATTGACTTAGAAAAAACACACCCGTCTATATACTGCAAGGTCCCACAGTTGACAGTGCACATCAGAGCAGAAACAATAGCATGAAGTCTGAGGAACTGTCCCTAGATCTCCGAGAGAGAATTGGGTGAGGCATTTATCTGGGGAAGGGTATAAAACCATTTCTAGAGTGTTGAAAGTTTCAAAGAGGACAGTGGTCTGAGCACAGGGAAATGGAACAAATATGGAACTACCCAGAATGCCTAGAGCAGGCAGTCCAATCAAACTGACCAAGAACCCAATGACCACTCTGACAGAACTACTGAGATGGGAGAACCTGCCAGAAGGACAACAGTCTCTACAGCACTTCACCAATCTGGGCTTTTTGGGAGAGTGGTCAGACAGAAGCCACTCCTGAGTAAAAGACACATGACAGCATGCCTAGAGTTTGCAGAAAGACTCTGAGATCATAAGGCAAAATATTCTGTGGTCTGATGTGACAAAAATGTAACTCTTTGGCCTGAATGCAAAGTGCTATAAACCAGGCACAGCTCATCACCCGTCTAACACCATCTCTACCATGAAGCATGTTGGTGGCAGCGTCATGCTATGGAGATGCTTTTCAGCGGCTGGGACTGGGAGACTGGTAAGGATAGAGGGGAACAATGAATTGAGACCAAAAACAGGCATATCCTTGATTAGAAACATCTTCAGAGTGAAAACAACTTTAGACTGGGGTGAAGATTTATATTCCAACAGGACAATGACTCAGCCTACAGCCAAAGCAACGTTGGAAAGGCTTCAGAGCAGGAATGTGAAAGTCCTTGAGTGGCCCAGCCAAAGCCCAGACTTGAATCCCATTGAAAATCTTTGGAAAGACTTGAAGATTGCTGTTCACCGCTGCTCCCCATCTAACTTGTCAGAGCTTGAGAAAATCTGCAGGGAAGAATGGGCGAAAATCCACAAATCCAGATGTGCAAAGCTGATACAGACATAACCAAGACGATTCAAAGCTATAATTGACTCAGTGGTGTGAATACTTATGTAAATGCAATATTTCTGTATTTAATTTTCAATAAATGTGCAAAAAATTCTAAAAACACGTTTTCAGTTTGTCATTATGGGGTATTGTGGGTAGATGGGTGAGAAAAAAATATGAATTGAATCCATTCAGGCTGCAACACAACAAAATGTGGAATAAGTCAAGGGGTATGAATACTTTCTGAAAGCATTGTGCAAATCAGAAACTACATTTTGTAGTTTAACCCCAGATCCAATAGAACATCAGCGACGTGTGCAGTGTGCATATCTGTTATTTCTCTAGTAGCCTACTGGGTAAATCAAGTCTGATCTAATGCAGAGGTTACAGTTGTATACCCGACCCACAACCCAACCACTTTTGGGACCTTGAACCCTCCTCCCCTTTGGCCCCCTGCCCACAGGGTCACTACAGCCCTCTTAAGTCATAGGTCAGCCCCTGTGGGCGTACAGGCGTGTAGCCTGCCGGGTGGAATCCATGATTCGTTCCCCAGCTTGTCTGTAACGTTGCGTTGCCATGGAAAACACTACATTACTGGCTTTTACAGGAAGTGGGTGTAGAAGGGCCTGACAGTAGACCTCCAAGGGACAGCAGTTCGTGGGTGTGTGTCTGAGTGCGCGTGCGTGCATGTATGTGTTTGTGAGAGTGCATGCATGTCTGCCATGCAGACCTCCATAAGGTCTAGAGTAGCGCAGCTCAGTTCAGCGTAGCACCGCAGCAATCTCCACGAAAAATTATTTCATCCTTATGCCTGCTCTGTGCAGGTTCATGTAGAGTGTGTCTGTGTAGGCTGCAGGCTGTGTGGGGTTTCAGACTGCCTAAACCCCAGCCCCACTGGCCCTAACCTGCAGTCCTGCAGCGCATGGTAAAGACATCAGGCCTTTCCCTTTGAAGGGGACCACTCAAACACAACAGCTCTCAACACGCTGTGTCTCTCTTTTCAACTAACCCTCTCCCTCCAAATTCCTGCTAGACCCTGCTCCCCTCTGCTTTTTCCATTTATTCCCTCGCTTGCTCGCAGATCCCTCTTTCCCTCCCTTTCTACCTCCTTCCCTGCTCTGTCACTCACTCACTCTACTTAACCCCCCTCCCTTCCTCACTTTACTTATTGCTCTCCCGCCCTCACACTCCTTCTTTCACTCCTTCTCTGGCTGTTTCCGTGAGTGCACAGACAGGTCATGAGGTACAGTATTCTCTGAGTGCTCCTAGGAAATATAGTGATAGGTGTCATGCAGTAGTCTGGAAAAAGTGATAGTGTTAAGCATAGGGAGAGAATATTGGTAAAGCACAGGAAGCATTGGTCGTTGACCAATTAGAGCCTACTTTATGACTAGACACAACCAATTCCAGTCTCTATTTCCATGATGGCCGCCCATATTAACTCTTGCGTGTGCCATTGCGTGCTGTACCGGGCTGATATAAATTGCGCTCTCTCTGTAGCAGAGAGAGTGAAATAACTATCTTTATCAGTGGAGGCTGCTGAGGGGAGGACGGATCATAATAAATGGTGGAACTGCGCAAATGGAATGGCATCAAACCATGTGTTCGATACTATTCCGCTCCAGCCGTTACCACAAGCCCATCCTCCCCAATTAAGGGGGCACCAACCTCCTGTGATCTATACATTCTATTAGTTGTACATCGATGACTGTCCACATTGTCCCTCTGTGACATTTTGGGTACGTGTCCCCTGCCGTAGAGGAATGCAGCGTGTCCGGCGTCTGTCAGAGACGTCACACATGCTCCTCCACTCAGCTCCCCTCCGGCCATATGGTGCTGCCCCGGGCCTCTCCAGGAACGTGAACACTGTCACTGCACTGACCTCAGACCAGTTAGGGAAACCTATAATGTCATTGTCGTGGTGGGACTGTTAATTCATCTCTGGGGGAATCTAGGGTGTTAACTGTGGCTCTATTCCAGAGTTCGGGGTTGGGGTCAATTCCATCTCAATTAGATACATTTGAGAAGTGCCAGGCATTACCAAACAACATATAAGAGAGGAAAGGAGAAGCGATAAGAGGTCCAGGAGGGATGGGAAGGAGAGGATATTATATGATATTGGGTGGAGTAGGGGATTGGCTAGGAGTAGGCTGAGACAACAGACAACAGTCAGAGTCCCTAAAGGACATGGCATCCCCTCTACTCCCTTCCTCCTCTCTTTCATCCCTTCATGTTTATTGGCTTTGTTAAACAGTTAACAATGTTACTTTGGGGATTTTTATGAGATCACGTTATGAGGGAGAGATTTTAAGTTTGCTCCCTCTAATTCTTTTCTCTCTCCCTCCCCTCCCGGAGGACCTGAGACCCAGGACCATGCCACAGGACTACCTGGCCTGATGACTCCTGGCTGTCCCCAGTTCACCTGGTCGTGCTGCTGGTCCAGTTTCAACTGTTCTGCCTGCAGCTATGGAACCCTGACCTGTTCACCGGACATGCTGTTTTCGTCTCTCTCTCTCTCTCTCTCTCTCTCAACTGCATCTGCTATCTCGACCTCTGAATGCTCTGCTATGAAAAGCCAACTGACATTTACTCCTGAGGTATGGACCTGGCGCACCCGCTACAACCACTGTGATTATTATTTGACCCTGCTGGTCATCTGTGAATGTTTGAGCATCTTGAAGAACAATCGGGCCTTAATGGCCATGTACTGTTATAATCTCCACCCGGCACAGCCAGAAGAGGACTGGCCACCCCTCAGAGCCTGGTTCCTCTCTAGGTTTCTTCCTAGGTTCCTGCCTTTCTATGGAGTTTTCCTAGCCACCGTGCTTCTACATCTGCATTGCTTGCTGTTTGGGGTTTCAGGCTGGGTTTCTTGTATTGCACTTTGTGACACCGGCTGATGTAGAAATGGCCCTCGCTTCATACTCGTCGCCAAACCCACTGGCTCCATGTCATCTACAAGACCCTGCTAGGTAAAGTCCCCCCTTATCTCTGCTCGCTGGTCACCATAGCATCTCCCACCTGTAGCACACGCTCCAGCAGGTATATCTCTCTAGTCACCCCCAAAACCAATTCTTTCTTTGGCCGCCTCTCCTTCCAGTTCTCTGCTGCCAATGACTGGAACGAACTACAAAAATCTCTGAAACTGGAAACACTTATCTCCCTCACTAGCTTTAAGCACCAACTGTCAGAGCAGCTCACAGATTACTGCACCTGTACATAGCCCACCTATAATTTAGCCCAAACAAGTACCTCTTTCGCTACTGTATTTAATTAATTAAATTATTTATTTTGCTCCTTTGCACCCCATTATTTGTATTTCTACTTTGCACATTCTTCCACTGCAAATCTACCATTCCAGTGTTTTACTTGCTATATTGTATTTACTTTGCCACCATGGCCTTTTTTTGCCTTTACCTCCCTTATCTCACCTCATTTGCTCACATCGTATATAGACTTGTTTATACTGTATTATTGACTGTATGTTTGTTTTACTCCATGTGTAACTCTGTGTCGTTGTATGTGTCGAATTGCTAGGCTTTATCTTGGCCAGGTCGCAATTGTAAATGAGAACTTGTTCTCAACTTGCCTACCTGGTTAAATAAAGGTGAAATAAATAAAAAAAGGGCTTTATAAATACATGCGAGAGAAATAATGTATATCTATTACCTTCAGTGAGGTATCTGAGAAGTTATCGCTCAGAAAACACATTGAGTAGTGAATGAGTCTCTTTATCGAAATAATCTCCTTCGGAGGACAACTGACACTACCTATTAACAGAAAAGTGAGCTAAAGGAGTGTTGCTCTCTCTACTGGACACTTTACTCATCTGGCTTAATTGAATTTGTCACACATTGTCCATCGACAGGGCAGACAGGGTTACCGTCAATTCTTATTCCATTTGAAAATATGAATATTAAATTGCATTATTATCAGAGGATATCGCCATACTGCATTCTTTGTGTCTTGTGGAATATGTCATTCACAGTAGTTTGAGATGGTAGCCTTGTGTAAGATTCTCACATGTTTGCTTGGGACTTCTGAAGCATCATCACTTTATGCTCTATATCTTGTGTGTGGTGTGTGTGTGTGTGTGTGTGTGTGTGTGTGTGTGTGTGTGTGTGTGTGTGTGTGTGTGTGTGTGTGTGTGTGTGTGTGTGTGTGTGTGTGTGTGTGTGTGTGTGTGTGTGTGTGTGTGTGTGTGTGTGTGTGTGTGTGTGTGTGTGTGTGTGTGTGTGTGCGCGCAAGTGTTTGCTTGTGCATAATTGAAAAACACAGACAAGCAAGGCAGAGAGAAACTCCATAAACTCTTTGTTAACCCCCCACATACAACCCTCACAGGGCAACCTCTGGTTAGGCATCCAAAGTGACCTATCCATAGAGATGTATTCCCACTCTCTCACATACACAGCCAGGCCACTAGCATGGAGGGTCAGTAGTCTGAATGAGGAACTTAAGACACATTTGTGATTTGAATCACTGGAGTACCTCTTCCCCCACCTCACACTATGAGCACCTCTAGAGCCCATCAGGGTTCTGCCGCTCCAGGCCTTAAACCCACGCAGTCCCGTGTGACGCAATTCGCCAACTGGTGGAAACAATTTCCCGTGCTTTTGTCCGTTCCACATAAAGGCTGGACTCTCCTTCCTTGCCCCGTCTACCTCACTCCTTCGCTCTCTCTCCTTCCTAAGGCATATGGTTTTATGTCCCGGCTCAGCCCAGGGGATAAGGACTGTGTGTGTGTGTGTGTCTCTGTGTCTGTCTGTCAGTCTCTCTGTGTTTGTGTCTTTCTGTGTCTGTGTCTGTGTGTCTGTCTGTCAGTCTCTCTGTGCTTGTGTCTCTCTGTGTTTGTGTCTGTCTGTCAGTCTCTCTGTGTTTGTGTCTCTCTGTGTCTATGTGTTTGTGTCTCTCCGTGTCTGTGTCTGTGTGTCTGTCTGTCAGTCTCTCTGTGTTTGTGTCTCTCTGTGTCTCTGTGTTTGTGTCTCTCTGTGTTTGTGTCTGTCTGTCAGTCTCTCTGTGTTTGTGTCTCTCTGTGTCGTGGAGCCATGGAGTGGCCCTGAATACTCATGTTGTGAAACATGCTAGGCTTCTTAGCCACCACCTGTGAAACATGCTTGACCTGAGTGCTGAAGGTGTGTAAAACATGTGAACCGAACATTATTCATATGAAACATCATAGAACTCAAGGCCACACGAGCGATAGGTGTGATACATGCATGAACCAAAAACTACATGTATGACAGAGGGGCAGAACTGTAGAGAGCGTGTCCTTTTGCCTCGCTGAGTGTGACCTTGCATGGCTGGGTCAGAAGAAGTGAGGTTACGGTGAGGGTAGGAGGCAATATAAAGGGGGGACCTGGGGAGTGTGTGTCAGAGGGAAGTGTAAAATGTGTTTTTATGGTCATATACACTGGATGGGTGCAGTGAAATGTGTTGTTTTACAGAGTTCGCCGTAGTAGTACGGCACACCTGGAGCAAATTAGGGTTACGTACCTTGCTTAAAGGCACATCGACAGATTTTTCACCTTGTCGGTTCGGGTATTCGAACCAGCGACCTTTCAGTTGCTGCCCCAAGGCTGTAACCTAGGCCACCTGACTTGAGAGTGTGTGTGGGTCTGTGCGTGTAATTAGAAGTGTGTGTGATAGAGTGGCGTGTAATCAGGGGTCAGAGGTCACCTTCTGTCTGGTACCTCCTACTGTTCAGCTACAGCACACCTTAACACCGCAAATTCTTTACCTTCTCAGAGACCACAGACCCCACAAAAACTGAGTAAACAATGAAATGGCATTGAAATTGAGTGGAATAGAGCATATAATATAAAAATAGTCTAGGAATAGACTAATCTAGGGCACAGTTTGGCGAGCTGAGACGGAGCACCGCTTGTATTATTATGGTCTGTTTGCCTGGTTCGTACCCCATTTCTATTGGCATGACGAGGGAGTCTTGAAACAAAGGGCAGGCTAGATGCTAAAACCATGGTGTTGTTGGGAGCTCATATGGAATAGGTATTACTAACATGTGTTCAGTGAAAACACATATCTGGGTGAACCCAACAGGGCTATGATAGCACCCCTGGCTTTGAGACTGGGAATGGATCAGCTGTCGGGGGCTCTCAATAAGTACATGCCAGGGAGAGACCCTCTCGCTCCCCTCTCTCTCCAGATGGATGAACAGTTGAAAAGCACACCTCAGGAGCAAGATGCCTGAGAAAGTCACTGGGGCTGGGTGACCGCAGGCATTTAGGCAACGTCCGAGTAGATGTCGTGAAACAGTTACTTTAATGTTGAACTCTTTTTCACATTTCTGATTCAGCTTTGTGTGTTGTAGACCTGTCCTGTGACACTGTCATCCTAGAACTGATCCTCTATTACTATAGCTTATTAGGTTTTTAACTATGACACTAAGGTTCGGGACACTGCAGAATGCCAGAAGGCAGGTATGACTGACAAAAAGGCTGCAGCGCATATTATGACTTTGGAGGAACATTTAGTACCCCTGATTGTCCACAATGATAAAACATGGATATATGATCTGTTACCCAAGTCTACCAGCCCGGAATATCTTTTTCATCTGTCATTTTATAAATAGCCTAATCAATATTTACGTTTTAATGGAGTTTATGTTTTGTCTCAATCTCTTACGAGAAGAGAGCTGACATGACAATTAGCAAGTGTCTAGTTTCTCTTGGGTGAACGTGGTGTTTATCTCTGTAAGAGAAACTGAGGGAAGGTGTGTTTGACATATTTCTGATCTTATAGGCCCCCGTAACACGTCAACTTTAAGTGAGGGAAGATATGGAAAGGAAAGTAGAGGTAGTGGGAGAAGGAGGGAGGAGAGGGCTTGAGGGAGCAGCGACAGGCAGGGAGGAGAGAGAGGGAGGGAAAAAAAATAGACTGTGGGGAGAGTGAGGGCGAAGGTGAGGGAGAGAGAGGTAGTGGGGAGGAGAATGAATAGGGATAGCAATGGAGGAATAAAGAGGTGTAGTGGGAGAGAGAATGAATAGGGATAGCAATGGAGGAATAAAGAGGTGTAGTGGGAGGAGAAGGAATAGGGATAGCAATGGATGAATAAAGAGGTGTAGTGGGAGGAGAATGAATAGGGATAGCAATGGAGGAATAATGAGGTGTAGTGGGAGGAGAATGAATAGGGATAGCAATGGAGGAATAAAGAGGTGTAGTGGGAGGAGAATGAATAGGGATAGCAATGGAGGAATAAAGAGGTGTAGTGGGAGAGAGAATGAATAGGGATAGCAATGGAGGAATAAAGAGGTGTAGTGGGAGAGAGAATGAATAGGGATAGCAATGGAGGAATAAAGAGGTGTAGTGGGAGGAGAATGAATAGGGATAGCAATGGAGGAATAAAGAGGTGTAGTGGGAGGAGAATGAATAGGGATAGCAATGGAGGAATAAAGAGGTGTAGTGGGAGAGAGAATGAATAGGGATAGAAATGGAGGAATAAAGAGGTGTAGTGGGAGGAGAATGAATAGGGATAGCAATGGAGGAATAAAGAGGTGTAGTGGGAGGAGAATGAATAGGGATAGCAATGGAGGAATAAAGAGGTGTAGTGGGAGGAGAATGAATAGGGATAGCAATGGAGGAATAAAGAGGTGTAGTGGGAGGAGAATGAATAGGGATAGCAATGGAGGAATAAAGAGGTGTAGTGGGAGGAGAATGAATAGGGATAGCAATGGAGGAATAAAGAGGTGTAGTGGGAGGAGAATGAATAGGGATAGCAATGGAGGAATAAAGAGGTGTAGTGGGATGAGAATGAATAGGGATAGCAATGGAGGAATAAAGAGGTGTAGTGGGAGGAGAATGAATAGGGATAGCAATGGAGGAATAAAGAGGTGTAGTGGGAGGAGAATGAATAGGGATAGCAATGGAGGAATAAAGAGGTGTAGTGGGAGGAGAATGAATAGGGATAGCAATGGATGAATAAAGAGGTGTAGTGGGAGGAGAATGAATAGGGATAGCAATGGATGAATAAAGAGGTGTAGTGGGAGGAGAATGAATAGGGATAGCAATGGAGGAATAAAGAGGTGTAGTGGGAGGAGAATGAATAGGGATAGCAATGGAGGAATAAAGAGGTGTAGTGGGAGGAGAATGAATAGGGATAGCAATGGAGGAATAAAGAGGTGTAGTGGGAGGAGAATGAATAGGGATAGCAATGGAGGAATAAAGAGGTGTAGTGGGAGGAGAATGAATAGTGATAGCAATGGAGGAATAAAGAGGTGTAGTGGGAGGAGAATGAATAGGGATAGCAATGGAGGAATTAAGAGGTGTAGTGGGAGGAGAATGAATAGGGATAGCAATGGAGGAATAAAGAGGTGTAGTGGGAGGAGAATGAACGGGGAGAGAGATGGGAAGAGTTAGAGAGAGAGGAGTGGTGGGGAAGGAGGGTGGTGGGGGACCCCCACAGAGCTGCTGATAGATGTGGGGCTCCTGGGGTTAAGGGGAGGGCAGGCAGGCCTTGTGCCGGGCTGCAGAGTGGCAGCTACCTGCCGCTCATCACACACACACAGATAGAAAGAACAAGTAGACAATGCTAATGGGAGAGTGGGAAGGAAACATAAATACGAACCAGCTAGCAATGAGAAGCTCGACAGTTCAAGAGCTAGGCCTACTACTCACAGATGACTAAAGTTAAGCATGGTGAAATTGCCATCAATGAGAGATTATCAAATAAATACACCCTTTCATTTTAATAGTCATTACATCTCTGTATAATCTTGCTGACCATTTGTTAGGGATATTTTAGGAACTAAAGATGGCTTTAGTTCAATATAGTGTAAATGTCTGGCGTTTACTAACATAATCATTCTTTCTTGTACCAATGTAATAGAGTATTAGACAGACATGGTCCCCTCTAGTGGTTCAGAGGAGTAACTGCGGGCAGGGTGACAAGGACAATTGATCGTGTGATTTGTCAGTGACAGAGTACTGCGTCCGTCCATTATAGTGTGCTTAAAAAGGTTAGTAGGCACTCACTTGCATGAGATGAGACGCATGATTGAGAGATGGATTGATGCATTTGTAGTATCTATGTAGTCCAAATCATTTCTGGCCTATTCAGTCTGTTTATTGGTTTGACAAATAACTCATCAGAACAGACAACGCATAGGCTAAATAACAATATTAGACCATTAAATATCGAATACATAAAGGCATGTTTCAATGAATGATTTTACGATGGGCTCTAAAGTTTTTTTTTCATAATATAAATTTCAAAAATGGGACTATAGCCGGGGGTATAGCCAGTTTGCATTTGCAGTTTTAAAGCTAATTTCCCGTAATTCTATTTTTTTTGTGTGCGTCATATCATGTTCATATGATATCTGAGGAGGGGGGCGAGCTCCAGGGGGCCCACAACCCGCACTGCGGGGGTGTGTGGTAAGCCAGTCAGTAAAGTTAGGGTAGGTCCTACACATTAATTTAAAATATAAACTTCAAATGATGTCAATCAAATATTCAAATGAGTGGCATGCCTTTGCGCGTCTGTCTGACCATCACGTCACTGAAACTAAACTCTGGATCCGACCACCAGAAAGTCTGCGCTTGCTGGACCACAGCCTAATTAATTGCAGGCAATCAATAAACCAGATGGTCTTCTTGGTGATGGGCATGTTCTGGGTTCCATATATAAAGTGTGGGGTGGAGTCTGCATTTAAGGGGGCTTTGATAAGTCTCTTAACCAAAATAAAATAATGTACTGATTCATTTGAAAACATGTCCCCTCTAATGGCCCCTTCATCCATTCGAGGTGAGAATGTCCTCTCACACAACTCATTAATAAATTGTTCTGTCGGGTCTCTCTCATAATTAAGTGAGTTTTCGTTTAAGAAGTCTGTTGCATTCGGGACAGTGAATGATCCATTGGATAGGCTAATCAATAGGCTATTGTTTCAGTTTAATGTAAGGTCCCATTTTGAAAAGATATACAAGTGCCCTTATGTTTGTTTATCTACCCTAGTTCTCTTCATTTAAAGCCTCAATGTCCAAGAGCCCATGAGAAACATTGGGTGAGAGAGGCCGTTTAAACCTAGAATCCTTAGTCGCCACATCCATTTTTGGACTTATACTGTAGGCTATATACAGTAGTGACACATTTGTTTTTGTTTAAGCTCTGTACTCCAGCACTTGGGATCCGAAATAATACAGTGACTATGAGGTTAAAGTGCAGACTGATAGGCTTTAATTTAAGGGTATTCTCCTCCATATCGAGTGAACCATTCAGAAATAAAGGCACTTTTTGTACATAGTCCCACCATGTTAGGGGTGTATTAAAGTAGTCAAAAGTTTAGTATTTGGTCCAATTTCCCTAGCAAGCAATGATCATATCAAGCTTGTGACTCTACAAACGTGTTGGATGCATTTGCTTTTTGTTTTGGTTGTGTTTCAGATTATTTTGTGCCCGATATAAATGAATGGTAAATAATGTATTGTGACATTTTGGAGTCACTTTTGTCACTCTTATTGTAAATAAGTATTGAATATGTTATAAACACTTCCTCATTCATGTGGATGCTACAATGTTTGCGGATAGTCCTGAATGAGTCGTGAATAATGATGAGTGTGAAAGTTACAGAAGAACAAATATCATACCCCCAGGGCATGCTTACCACTCACCATTACAATACCAGGGGTTTAGCAGGGTGGGGGGGGTATTTGTGTTTCTATTAACGATATATACCCATTGCTTCTTAAAGAATATAATTTATAAATGGCCCATGAGCTTTGTTCAGCTGTCGTACCCCATCAGAACCCAAAATATATACGTGTTTTACTCCAATTTTTGTAAACAGCGTAAATGTAAACAAACACTGTATAGCCTCAAAACATGGTTAAAAGGATACATTTGTCAATTACACAGTCCTTGCATCCATAGCTCTGACTATGAATGTGAGAGTAGTTCGATTTCTCCAGCCCCATCCCTTAGCTTTTTGGTGAAACAGGGGTGGGGAGTACGCTTTGTTATCGTTTCAATTATGGATTCTATCTTAAAGTAGGATACTGGAGATTAATGCAGCTCCCTTTATCAAATGCAGGGAGGGGGTGTTTTAAAAACGCTAATCGCCTGTAATCCTGTTATTATGTCAGTCTCTCACTTTTCTCAGGCAATACACAAGATACGCATTTTACAAGTCTGCACTCATCCCAGTGACACATCTGTTTCATCCTTAAAACGAAAAACCAGCCAAATCTATAGCCATAATGTAGCTGTAAACTATAGCAAAATCATTTGCATTGATGATATGCGGTCATTGTACTAAAAGAGATTGCAAATTTGTGTTTGAATTTTTCTCTTTCATTTGGAATAGATTTTAATATATGTTAAATTACCAGGAACGTTCCGTTAACTCTTGTTATTTCATGAATTCCTTCGGTAATTCGGCGCAGAAGCGTCATTGCGCACTGGGGATGTAAGACTCCTCCTGCTTCTCCTCGTAAGTGTTGACTTTTCCTCAGGTGAATATATGTTTTAAATGCAGGGGGAGGGGGGTGGCTTTTGTTCTGCAGAAAAAGGGGGCTTGTTCCTCGCAGATCGTCCTTCCATTTTAACCAGGGGTGTGAGTGCGAACAAGGGGTTGACATTGGAGCCTGCGATGGGAGGAGAGGAGGGGAGACTGGAGAGTCGCCAGTCCTGCACTACCGATCAATGAGGCAACATCACCCGTTCTGAACGCAAGGGACGCGCACGTTATCCACCACCGAGAAGCCCGATATATAAACTCTCTACAACCGGCTAAACTGGAAGATAGCTACTGAGGATTCTCTGAAGGAATTACAAAGAGATAAATATTACAGCGAATGAACTGTCATCTTCATTGGCATAGGATGACCTTTTTTGCTTTTGCATTTGTATTCTTATTATTAGAAAACTCACCAGCGCTTTTGACAAAACTTGAATGCACCTTTTCTAAGTGCACTTAAACGTTGGTAAACTAGAGGGCCGCCTGACCGACAGACAGACACTTATCAATAATCATTCATCATTGTTATCAATGATCATTTTCAGTTTAGCATTTCACTGTCAAGGTTGACGATAATTCGTGAGCGTCCGTCTTTCCAAAACAGGCTATGGACATTTATTTGACGTGAAATGTAGCCCATTTTTTTACAACGACAAAAAAATAACCACGTCCTCCAGCCTTGGTCGTTTGGGATTTTAATGAAGTCTTTGAAGAGCGAGGATTGCAACCGAAACCAGTGTTTCACAAAGCCTATCTTTACCAAATAACCTCGATTTTGAAACACTGCAAGCCCTGTCAGCTGCATTTATCGAAGGAACAATCAACACAATCAACATGCGACGCCTCCCATCCCAGTTGAGTTATCTGTGAGTATTTCCTGCAACCCTCAATTCTCCTTCTGTTGATTAATGTGTGATTTACGTGCCCTAATGTATAATAACTAATTTATGTTTCTCTTTTTCAGGTTCCTACACTTCTTTGCATTCTGCTACTATGCTCAGGTATGTCCATATGCATGTGATTTGAAATGTAACATTTATTTTAATGATTGATTATGATTTTAAATATCTCACGCGTTTTCGATTCATTTACCAATAATTTACAAACGGTTCAGTCTCAGTGGATTTATTCATTATTGGATAAAACTGTAAATCTCATTGGACGACATGTCGTTATTTTAGCATCTTGAAAATTCGTAGAACATCAAATGTGAATTGTTAAAACATATGGTTTCTGGGACTGAAAGCACGGGGTAATAATAGCGAGCAGTGAGGGAGAGAGAGGTGATGGATCGTCATATCATTTGTGATATAACATATCAGCTGGGCCCCAAGGCGCAAGGGGCAGCGGGCGCGCTGCATGCCGCCCGCGTCACAGCTTGGCAGGTATCTTGCGAACATACTTCCCTCGCGCAGGATGCGTGGGCACAGAAGGGGCATCGCGTGGGGAAAGGAAAGTCTGAAAAATCTCTTGGGGTTCAAATATTAGGGCCAGACGTTTCCATCATTGTTCCTTAGCTGTCGTTTCTTGAAACAGACACGAGGGCGTATGGCTAAGTGTCAAATAGGGAAACGTTTAAGATAGTCATTAATATGCCCACTTGCTCCATTTTATTGTGAGTTAAATATTAAACATTTATTATGTATAGCCTATTTGATATTTTAGACATGTTAGTATCTATCTAACACCACGCTATCTGCCTACACTCACTTTTACGCACACGCTGTTGCACCTTGCGCCCACTTTTTCAGTTCAAGGTTTTCCTACATTACAAATTATGCATACATCATTTAAGGAACTGTTGGCCTTGGCATTAGGATTAAATCATTATGGTCTATTGCATTTTATCAAGTGGTGCGTTATTAGGCCTAAAGAAAAATGGAAACATATTTCCAAATTGGCTTATTTTGGTTTTAGAGCAAAATTAGGATATCATTGCTTAAAACATAGGCAACTGTAATTAGCCTACTTTGAGGCCATTTTTTCAAAATACTGATTGTGATGACATTTAATTTCTGACAGGTAACCAATCAGTCCTCGCCTAATTTCACGCAGCATGTAAGCGAACAGAGCAAGGTGACGGACCGTGTGAGCCGCAGGTTAATTCGGACCTACCAGCTTTACAGCCGAACCAGCGGGAAGCACGTACAGGTTCTGCCCAACAAGAAGATCAACGCCATGGCAGACGATGGAGACGTATACGGTAAGCCCAATATACAAACTTTGTGTACTTGTTTCAAGTTCCTCACACTTTTTCTCAGTTTTAACTAACCAAAATGCATTACGTTTAAAACTCTAAACTAACTTACTAAAATTAACGTAGGCCCTATGGATATAACAGAGTTGGGCTTTGCATATAGGCATATAGGGTCTAAAGGGCCATTTTCTTTGTATTACAATCATGTGCAAGAACCCACTGGGTAAAAACTGGTTGGATCATCATTTCAACCCCAAAAATCTATGTGATGACGTTGAATCAACGTGAAAAACGAATCAATGTAAGGGCATTTCATATATTTTTCACCCAACTTTTAACATAAATCCAATGACATGGTGACATTTTAGTTGATTTCACGTTGACAACTCAACCAAATGTAGGCCTAAATACAATCTAGTCATTGAACTGACATCTATGCACAGTGGGAGGTTAGTAAACTAATACAGCGACTACATTAAACATAAGTTGTTTTTCTCTAAAAAAAATTTACGGTAAATAACACGCCACGGTATCTATCAGGTATTGTTGAGAAGAGGCCGCGGACCTCAAATTTAAATTGGATTGAATATTGTGCTGTAGGTGATTCTCCGGGGAAACGCATGTCTGGAAGAGCCATTATAAATAATTTTACCTTAACATTCTGAACATTTCCTGCATAGCTCTCTCTCTCTCTTTACTCTGACCAGCTTACTAAAAAAAATAGACCGCGCTGAATTTCCAACTAGCCCGCTTGCATTTTACGCACAGTTTCCCCTGGACAGCCAGGCTACATTTATCTAATCATCTTTGCATATTCACAAAGATGGATATTTTGTTCAGACTTGGAATTTCTATTTTAAAATAAAACTTTTTATTTTTTTATTGCCATTAAATGGTTTTAGAATTAAATATAATTTGGCCGCAAACTGGACCTTTGGCTCTGTGTGTATCCTGTCTAATGTGGTTTATTGAGTGTGTGTGTTTGTGGTTTGCACCAGGGGGTGTGGAGGTGCTCCGGTCACCTGTGCCAGTGCCACCTTTACCCTGGTAGCAGCTTGTATGTGTGGGTCTGCAGCTGTGGCTTTTATTGTTTAGTCCAACCATCTGATTATAACTGTAACTCAATGACCACAGTGTGCATGAATCAAAGAGGGGTTAGAATCTCTAATAAGGGATGTACAAGTGGCTAACATTTTGAAATGTCTGTAGTCCTATTTGTTGAATTCTGATCTGTTTTAACAAGAATAGAGGCTGAGCAGTAAAACTACCAGATGCACCATGGGTTATTTATTTCTCCCAATGTTGGTCTATGAATGTGTGTGTCATCGTCATGTAGGTAAGGGGGGTGGAATAATAACGGTTTGTAAGCCTATGAAAAGTTGATTTATAATGGCTTTGTCGACATGGTGTGCCTCCGTGGAAGGCCACAACAACATAGATAAACACATTTGAGTTTGATAAACCCACACCTCCTTATTTTACAACCATTGAAGCAGTTGTGAGACTTACAGTACACATAGACACATAGATAAACCATTGAACGCACTTCTGTTTATGTGTTTTCTTTCTTCTGATTCCAAGCGTGATCTATGAATGTGGCGCTTATGTGTGAAGTGAGTAGAAATGTAAAGATTTTTATTTTTGTATTTTTTTAAAGTTGATAGTCCTTCCAGGATGGCCTCTTCAGTTTTCAAAGAGTTGAGGTACACATGTTTTTGTCATTCTGCAAGAATTTAAGCTTGCGTAAATCCTCAGGAATGGTCCCCACAGGTTTTGTGTGTGTGTGTGTCTGATGATATATAGAGTTTGCTCGTATAAAAGTATAAACTGAATCAACCAAACGATGTCTTCGAGCAACGTGCCATTACTAATAGTGGCAACGCCTGGTTGATAACAAAACCCCTTTGTTTCCTCAGCCAAACTCGTCGTAGAGACGGACACGTTTGGAAGTCGCGTGCGGATCAAAGGAGCAGAGACAGGACTCTACATCTGCATGAACAAGAGGGGGAAGCTGGTCGGAAAGGTAGAGCGAACAGTTCCTCTGAGCACTCCACTGAGGGTTATCATCATTTTCCATTGGCTCGGGCTTTCGAGGTTCTTCGTCGGTGGTTCCGCTGTTTGATTATATTGTAGTTCTGTTTGGGGGTTCTAAGACCAGTGGATTTTGTATGGCCAGTCTGCAACAGTTCTTACCATAGTTCAGTGTGGCCGTGGTTCTGTTTGTTGGTTCTCTAGAGCTAGGCTCCAGAACAGTCCACCTCTGGTAGGTTCTGCATGTGAGAGGGGTCGTTGTATGTTGTTGGAAGTCTCCTCCTCTGTGTAACGTGTTGTGGGTCCGAGGGTGTCTCTGCTCCTCTCTCGCTGTGCTGGCTAATAAACAGGGCTGCCATCTCCGCCCCCCCCCACAGAACCCTGCCAGGTGCACCATCTGCCCTGAGCTGCCTCTCTCTGCCATACCGGCCCAGCAACAGCCTGTGTGTGTGTGTGTGTGTGTGTTTAAATGACTATGTGTATATTTGTGTATGTTGCACTTGCTAGCTGGCTGCATGAATGCTAGATTTATTTTTAACAGCCCATTTTGTCCATCTAGGTTGAGCTCGTTGAGCTAAGTTACTGTTGCCGGTGTGTGACGTGTCACAGTCCAGTGGATTTTGGGCTGGAGGGGTTGTGGGAGGACGCAGGGCCTAGCTACTACTGCTCACAATACAAGAGCACAAACTCCCTTCGCTCTCACTGTAGAAGCCAGCAGGAAAATAAAAAATCCACCCTGTCGGACCATTTCTCAAAACGTAGAGATAGATAGAATGGATGCTAGTCAACCATGTATTTGATTGTACCGAAGGGAGACTAGTCTAGTTTATCCACACATGAAGCTGATAAAGAATTTGAACTCCTGAGGTATTTCTCCTATGATGGTGTCTTAGGCTGCTGACCCGTGAGTGGTCCTTGGTGCACTGCCTGCGTCTCTGTGTTTACTGAGGGGGGAGACTCATCGCTTACTGTCATCCCCCCTCTCTGATCTGGGCCTGTAATGGTTGTAGCATATGCTTCATGTGTGTGGGGAGGGCTGCACGCATGTGTATTTGTGTGTGTGTGTGCAGGGACATACTGTTCGGGATAGCCTTCATACATCTGATATTTTCCATCTGTAAATCTTCATCAAAAGCTCCTTCAGAACCTCAGACTGACCTGGTATGTATGTGTGTGTGTGCGTGTTTGTCTTTCACAGAGAAATGGGCAAGGCCACGACTGCATCTTCTCAGAGATTGTCCTGGAGAATAACTACACGGCGCTGAGGAACGCACGCTACGAGGGCTGGTACATGGGTTTCACCCGACGTGGACGCCCCCGGAAAGGCTCGCGAACGCGGCAGCACCAACGCGAGGTCCATTTTATGAAACGATTGCCTCTGGGATCCCATCCCACCCATCCGGCCCAGCACAAGCCCTTTGACTTCGTCCACTACCCCTTCAGCCCCAGGACTAAACGCACACGCTTCTCAGCCGAACGCTGAGGGGGGTCAGAGAGGGAGGAAAAGAGGAGGAGGAAAAAACACTGACTGAAGCTGAAATGAACTCCTCTGTCCAAAACCTCTAGAGACATTTGTTTTTGTACTGAACATTACTATACCTAACATGTAGTTTTTACATTTTTTTTTTCAGAAAGTAAAGAAAACAGAAACAAATAAGAAGTCTATTTTTGTACTTGAGACTTTTAGTACTGACCTGTGTTAAGTTGTTTCTAGATGCACATAACTCATCGGACATTTGGGGTGCTGACCTCTCTTCGTAGAGAGTGGACTTTTTATCATCTCTGTATTTTAGGTTGTGTTTTTACTTTTGTTTGACGGTTGAGTTGTTTGGACTCACACTTGCTGCTCCAAGAGACTTGAAGGGCCCTGATCGACCGCACTGCCAGAATACGCTGTGTTCAGCGACACATACAGTACACACCCCACGCACACGCGCACGCACACACACACGCACACACGCACACACACACACACACACACACACACACACACACACACACACACACACACACACACACACACACACACACACACACACACACACACACACACACACACACACACACACACACACACACACAAAGCATAAATGCTGCGTTCAGGAGCTCAGTATTGGGTAATGTCGCGTTCAGTCTTACACACAGCCACGGCACCTCTGCTTTGAACACTGTGGTGTGCCCCTGCTACTTCTGGAATTCTATACAGACAAACACAGTTAAAGCAAACAGAGCTTTAAGGACACACAATGGAACATGTGGCAGCTACATTGATAATCACAGGTTTCTTGCTATAGTTCTAACTAAATTAGAGGTGTAAAAATGCATCGACATGTAGGAAACTCCCTTTGATTTTGTTGCCCTTTGGTTTGTCTGTTTTTATACATATATAAATCTATTTTTATTTGAGGATGTGTGCAAATAATTTTAATGACAGGATATTTATTTAAAATGTGTAATAAATGTACATTAGAATACGGATATTAAACTCTTGTTGGTTAAGTGGTTGTTGTACACTCATTGAACCGCCTTGGAAAGTGGAAGTGTCATTAAGCACACACTGGAGATGGCTTAAGTCACTCCACGCGCACACGCACAGGTCACTTGGATCACAAAAGCATTCTGATGATACGTAACACAGAAGGTCATCCCTTCCCAGCCTTCAAGCCCTTTAATGCCGACATCTAAAACCCTTGAACTCTGTTGTTAAGAGAGATGTCTTTCTATTTGCCGTTTCTCTGAGTTGATCTTAGAAATGTCAACTTTACAGTGGGAAATGTTTTTGTCCTCCAACCATGCAGTAGAAAAATATCTATCTGTAAAGTTTGATAAAGAGTTGGGAAGAGATTCCCACCTGCTTTGCTCTGTTTGAAATGCTACTCTTATCCCCCTAGAAGGCCAAGCAGCACTCTATAGCAAGCAGTGTAAGACTACAGCAGGTCACTGATGTTGGAGCCCTTTAGCATATAGAAGTGTGTTGGTCTTCTTCTACTTGGTCCTCCTGAGATGATATCAATCTGTTTGTTTAAGGCTTTGGTTTCTCCAGGTTCAGTAACTGTCTCATAGATGATAGCAATGTGTTTGTTTAAGGCTTTGGTTTCTCCAGGTTCAGTAACTGTCTGTGTCTCTTTGTGTGCAGACGGCTGTTTTTCTTTCATCTCACTCCTTTAACACCTCAGGGCTTAATCTGATTGGACAGCCCCGTTGTGTGTGTTTATAATCTGATTGGACAGCCCCGGTGTGTGTTTGTGTTTGTTTGTGGACGGTGTCCTCATGGGTGGAGAGCTGTGCTGAGTGAGGGAGGTTGGGTTCTGACAACTTCTTAGCCACAGTGTCTCCAGGGATTCATTTCTTTCCAAGATGTCTTCTGAACCCTTCTGCTTCTCTTGCTCCCCCATATCAGACTAAGCAGAACTATCTTGCTACAGAAGGGTCTCTTGATGCAGCTCTGCATGGCAGAACAAGACCTGGTGATGCATCTCTGTAAGAAACCCACACATATCAGAATGAGGGGCAACCAAGCGCAGCAGGCAGCTATTCAGTATCTTGATATGGCCACTGTGTGTTACAAGGACCACCTACCGAGGGTGAAGAATCTTCGAAAAATGAACAGAAAATGACGTCCGATATTCTGGTTAGAGGCACTCGGTTGCACTCGGCCGTCCATCGTTCTGGTGTGTGTTCTACTTAAGGCATAGTAAGGCCTTCTGGTTGAGCTCTGTATGCCAGAGCAAAGTCTAATTATGGAACTCAGTGAAGAGCAGCATGGCAGGCTTCACTGGCAACTTATACTTCAAGGAGTCTGTTCATTGTAGATTCAAATTGGTAATGTCCCTTATTTGAAAGTCCAGAGCATTTATGTCTAAGATTTACTGTATCTGATTCTGGGGCGTCAGAGTAGCCTAGTGGTTAGAGCATTGGACTAGTAACCGAAAGGTTGCAATTTCAAATCCCCAAGCTGACAAGGTACAAATCTGTTGTCCTGCCCCTGAACAGGCAGTTAACTCACTGTTCCTAGGCTGTCATTGGAAATAAGAATTTGTTTTTAACTGACTTGCCTAAAGGTATAAAATAAAAAACATACAACTATTTTTCAATGTTGACTGGAGTCTGTTGTCTTGGGGAGGATCATTATCCCAAATGCCTTTTTTATTCTATGGTCATGATTTTACCCCCCCCACCCCCACCCTTCCTTTCTTACGCCTTACTATATCTTACCGTATCTAACCTCACATCTTAATTGTTAAGTCAGTGCTTAGGAGTTGAAATGCTCTTCCATACTTGAAGACTGAATTAAAAGGTCTATTCACAAAACTTGACATTAATCTGATTGAGTCCTTCCATGATGGATTAACAGGGTTTCTGTCCCCCTGGGCTCTCTGTAGTGACTCCCTAGTCTGCTCACTCTGTTACAGCTCTGTGTTGGTCCTATGACTCTAAAGTCCCAGAAGACACTGGGGAAGGAGTACGTTGTGGGAAAAGTCGCACCTTCTGTGTAGCCTGTGAAGCCTTGCAAATGCAGAGCAATTCTGCAGCAGAAACAGAGGGTAAAATTGCTTTCTTTCGTTTTTTATTGAGCCACAACCATCGTCCTTAACCCCAGATAAACAAGAACTACCTTCTTCATTTGCTTAGGGAGCAATTTAGCCCCACCCCCCCCGCTGAGAAAGGAGAATAGCAGGGGTGAGCAAGGAGCACGACCCTGCCTCCCTATGCAGAACTGCTGCAAACTGCCCTGATCAAAAAAAAAACTCATAACATCTAAATATATCTTAATTTTAGAAAAGTAAAACTTTTGTGTGAGATCAAATACCACAAACTTTCCTTTATTATCTTCCTGATCAGGAGACTCATACTGAGGTCTCAGGTATGTTTGCCATCTACTTTTCTCAATATAGAGAATATTACAAAAAAACAACAGGAAAACCACAATAAGCAGCAATCAATAACCAAGTGGGTTTGAGGTTTCTGTGTGTTTGACACTGTCCAGAAATAGTGCACAGTTAACTCCCATTTTCTTCATTTCATTCTTGGAGCCCAGAATACTATTTGTATTGATTTTCCTTCCATGTGACAGAGATCCCCTTAAATCCATGTCCTTATTCTTCCTTCAATGTTAGGGAAGAGCCAGCAGCCAAACCAAGCTGAATAATTGAAACGCAAACACTGATCAAAGAGGAGCTCCAACTCATACGTTTCATTTGTTTATACGGGCCTTACCGGGAGACCTGTTGACTTTTCCAATTGGAGCTGTAAACTTTTGTTTGTCCATGCATTTCCAAGACTGATTGTCAGAATGATCTGAACAATTACCAGTTAAATGTGTTTGCCTGCTCAGGGAGAGTCCCCCCTCTCTGCCTTAAAAAGATCAAAAGGGAATACCCCCCCCGCGTACCCCTCTGCTCCCCAGCTCTCTCCTCCCAACCTCTTCATTTCCTTTTAGCCATGTCAGTTCAGCTGGAGACCCGACCCATAAATGTTTTTTTTTAGATGTCCCAGTGTTTGGGACATGGCCTTTCAGTGTATGCAGCTTTCAACCGAGGACACGTCTCTAAGAAACGATCTGCATATTTCAGTGATGTGCCGTTATGCACAGCTGATCAAGGACTTTTGGGGCTGCCTGTTGTAACTGAAGGCTAGAGCACCCTCGTGATGTGAATGTGAACAAATTGATGCTAGTGACACGAAACTGTTGAGGTTTGCGACAGTTGAATGGTCGATATTAGTAGTAATTTCACCACTGTACAACTTTTGGTACTTTATTGCTTTTGGTGAATAACCTTCAATTCTGGACATAGATTAGAACTGCAGGTGAAAAGGAGCAATATTTTGCATGCAGAGAGATTTAACATATGTGGTTCTCACATGATTTACAATGCATACAAACTTGTCCAGAGAAAATAAAACGTTTTTGAAACCATTGTCCTTGCATTATAAAGCCTTTTCCACAGTACTCTTTTTCACAGTATTCTAGTATTTCACAGTTGGCATCATCCCAAGAACCGCAGGTGCTTTTTGCTTAGAAACAGTATTCGTCAGATACATACATAGAGTCAATGATATTGTTTTTTAAATCATAATGTTGATGTGGGATGTGGTTCCTATGGTCCTATAGTGGTTTGACCTGGTCACCTGTGTCTGACCTGGTCGCCATCCAGTTGTTGCAGGGAACTTGGTTTCAGTTCCGTCACCTCTCTATGAGCAACACAGTCACAACGTGGAATGAGATAAGGCTACGCTGCCACTTTGGTCTAAATAGAAAGCGCCACCTAGAAGCTGCATTTCTGCCAATCACACACCATGACCTCTGATCAAACAGCCTATCACATACCATATAACCCTTGATCAAACGGGCCCATTGTGGCTGTAATAGAAAAACATGTCAGACAATGACAGCTTTAAATACTGACAAGATGGGGGTCCGCCAGCAATGACAAGAAGCTCGCCATACAAAAAAGAAACCCACAACAAAAACATCAGAGAGACTGGGTCAGTCAATATGCCTCAGCCCCTCAGAAGGACTGAGGGGCATTCCACAAGCCACGGAGCATGTCTGCTGCCGGGGAACTCATGCCCATGCCAGAATAGCCAATAGAAAACAGTGAAGACAAGGAGAAACAGCCAAAGAGGCCACCTGGCCAAGCAATGACGAGCTTAAACTCAGAGTTAGTAAATAGAGCTGCAGAATAAAACATCTTTCTGGTAAGAAGAGGGGCGGGGGCATATGCCTTATGGCTAACGAGACGTGGTGTGATCACAGAAACATACAGGAAGTCAAATCCTTCTGTTCACCTGATTTAGAATTCCTCACAATCAAATGTCGACCGCATTATCTACCAAGAGAATTCTCTTCGATTATAATCACAGGCTCTGAACGAACTTTATTTGACTCTTTGCAAACTGGAATCCATACATCCTGAGGCTACATTCATTGTAGCTGGGGATTTTAACAAGGCTAATCTGAAAACAAGACTCCCTAAATTGTATCAGCATATCGATTGTGCAACAAGGGCTGAAAAAACCTTGGATCATTGTTACTCTAACTTCCGCGACGCATATAAGGCCCTGCCCCGCCCTCTTTTCGGAAAAGCTGACCACGACTCCATTTTGCTGATCCCTGCCTACAGACAGAAACTAAAACAAGAAGCTCCCACGCTGACGTCTGTCCAACGCTGGTCCGACCAAGCTGATTCCACACTCCGAGACTGCTTCCATCACGTGGACTGGGATATGTTTCGTATTGCGTCAGATAACAACATTGACGAATACGCTGATTCGGTGTGCGAGTTCATTAGAACGTGCGTTGAAGATGTCGTTCCCATAGCAATGATTAAAACATTCCCTAACCAGAAACCGTGGATTGATGGCAGCATTCGCATGAAACTGAAAGCGCGAACCACTGCTTTTAATCAGGGCAAGGTGACTGGTAACATGACCGAATACAAACAGTGCAGCTATTCCCTCCGCAAGGCTATCAAACAAGCTAAGTGTCAGTATAGAGACAAAGTAGAATCTCAATTCAACGGCTCAGACACAAGAGGTATGTGGCAGGGTCTACAGTCAATCACAGACTACAAGAAGAAAACCAGCCCAGTCACGGACCAGGATGTCTTGCTCCCAGGCAGACTAAATAACTTTTTTGCCCGCTTTGAGGACAATACAGTGCCACTGACACGGCCTGCAACGAAAACATGTGGACTCTCCTTCACTGCAGCCGAGGTGAGTAAAACCTTTAAACGTGTTAACCCTCGCAAGGCTGCAAGCCCAGAGGGCATCCCCAGCCGCGCCCTCAGAGCATGCGCAGACCAGCTGGCCGGTGTGTTCACGGACATATTCAATCAATCCCTATACCAGTCTGCTGTTCCCACATGCTTCAAGAGGGCCACCATTGTTCCTGTTCCCAAGAAAGCTAAGGTAACTGAGCTAAACGACTACCGCCCCCGTAGCACTCACTTCCGTCATCATGAAGTGCTTTGAGAGACTAGTCAAGGACCATATCACCTCCACCCTACCTGACACCCTAGACCCACTCCAATTTGCTTACCGCCCAAATAGGTCCACAGACGATGCAATCTCAACCACACTGCACACTGCCCTAACCTATCTGGACAAGAGGAATACCTATGTGAGAATGCTGTTCATCGACTACAGCTCGGCATTCAACACCATAGTACCCTCCAGACCCTGGGTCTCGACCACGCCCTGTGCAACTGGGTACTGGACTTCCTGACGGGCCGCCCCCAGGTGGTGAGGGTAGGCAACAACATCTCCACCCCGCTGATCCTCAACACTGGGGCCCCACGAGGGTGCGTTCTGAGCCCTCTCCTGTACTCCCTGTTCACCAACGACTGCGTGGCCACGCACGCCTCCAACTCAATCATCAAGTTTGCGGACGACACAACAGTGGTAGGCTTGATTACCGACAACGACGAGAAGGCCTACAGGGAGGAGGTGAGGGCCCTCGGAGTGTGGTGTCAGGAAAATAACCTCACACTCAACGTCAACAAAACTAAGGAGATGATTGTGGACTGCAGGAAACAGCAGAGGGAACACCCCCCTATCCACATCGATGGAACAGTAGTGGAGAGGGTAGTAAGTTTTAAGTTCCTCGGCATACACATCACAGACAAACTGAATTGGTCCACTCACACAGACAGCATCGTGAAGAAGGCGGAGTAGCGCCTCTTCAACCTCAGGAGGCTGAAGAAATTCGGCTTGTCACCAAAAGCACTCACAAACTTCTACAGATGCACAATCGAGAGCATCCTGGCGGGCTGTATCACCGCCTGGTACGGCAACTGCTCCGCCCACAACAGTAAGGCTCTCCAGAGGGTAGTGAGGTCTGCACAACGCATCACCGGGGACAAACTACCTGCCCTCCAGGACACCTACACCACCCGATGTTACAGGAAGGCCATAAAGATCATCAAGGACAACAACCACACGAGCCACTGCCTGTTCACCCCGCTATCATCCAGAAGGCGAGGTCAGTACAGGTGCATCAAAGCTGGGACCGAGAGACTGAAAAACAGCTTCTATCTCAAGGCCATCAGACTGTTAAACAGCCACCACTAACATTGAGTGGCTGCTGCCAACACACTGACTCAACTCCAGCCACTTTAATAATGGGAATTGATGGGAAATGATGTAAAATATATCACTAGCCACTTTAAACAATGCTACCTAATATAATGTTTACATACCCTACATTGTTCATCTCATATGCATACGTTGATACTGTACTCTATATCATCTACTGCATCCTTATGTAATACATGTATCACTAGCCACTTTAACTATGCCACTTTGTTTACATACTCATCTCATATGTATATACTGTACTCGATACCATCTACTGTATCTTGCCTATGCTGCTCTGTACCATCACTCATTCATATATCTTTATGTACATATTCTTTATCCCCTTACACTGTGTATAAGACAGTAGTTTTTTTTGGAATTGTTAGTTAGATTACTTGTTGGATTATTACTGCATTGTCGGAACTAGAAGCACAAGCATTTCGCTACACTCGCATTAACATCTGCTAACCATGTGTATGTGACAAATAAAATTTGATTTGATTTAAAACAAAACATTACAGCAGTTAGCTATAGAGCACTGTGGAATGTGTGTGTAGGTTTTCAACACCTCAAAATGCCACAGTATAGCAAAGCAATACATGTCACTGTTGCTTATACTGTTGCAAATACAAGCAATATAATAATTGGAGAGTGAGACATTTAATTTCATATACCCTAGCCTTTGCTATGTCCCCAACAGATGTTCCGGTTTTCAGGATAAATGGAAAGAGCCTTTGACAGGACTTCCTTTGGACGTTAACAAGGCAACACTCCATCCTTATTAACATTTACTGGATTGGTTGAACATGCAGAAAATGACTTCCCCACAGTATTTTCCCCCCTTCTCGTCAAAACCAGTAGGTAGGCGATCTAGTTTCATGCGTTTCTTTCACGCCTGCTACGTTATACATGTACCCTGACAGAGCAACAGGTTATAGGTGTATGACGTCACTACGTCGCACGACGTCATCGCGTGCTCTGCTGTTACTGTTTTGGAATGGCTTCTTGTGTCTTCTCTATTGAACGCGCTCTGAAAACACGGAATACCGTTTACCGCTATTATTATAACTTTTTTTTTACTACCACAGAAGAGGCAATACACCTCATAGAGAAATATACAGGGCAACACATAAACGGAAAAGGGAAACCTTCTTCAATAAGAACATAAAATGTTCTTATTCAAGTTACCAGATGATGTGCTCTACCACATCATGTCAAATTTGGAATACAAGTCTTTGAGTCGCCTTTCTCAAGTTTGCAAAACTGTTTACCATTTTGCTAATCGGGACGCAGTAAGGAGGAAGATAGAGAAAGAGTTCATAAACACTGGAATGTCATGACAAGAAGCGCATGTGTAAGAAATACATTTGTTATTCGTACAGTAGGCTACAGTGGTCGTTTCATGATAAGTAAGCATCATGAATTCCCAAGCGTTGTTTACATCTTTTCCCGGCTTGCTACAGTCTGTCACACCACTTGTCCTCCTTGATGCAACATTATGCAACACTGTAGCATGTAGTGCATGGGCTACAATGCTTCAGTATGGTGCCCCAGGAATACGTTTCTGTTTCTTTGTAAAAATGTATGCAGATAGCCTGGTGGTTACATGCTATAGATATGACTTACAGCGTTTATAAATCAGTTATAGCTGCATAATAACACATTCCTTATTGCGCACAGTCATGCTGCTACATAATGCTGAGAATAAAATACTCGGTCAATGACTGTAGTTACGTTGACATGGCGACACTGTATTTCATGACACATTCATTGTAAGAAATAGCCTATTTCTTCCCACTTGCTGCTGTGGAGTCTGACTGACTGGTCTAGAGAACCTAACATTGTGAATTGGACCTGAGCCATCCTGGCATCACTGCCTCTTCCCCCCAGCACAGCTCCATGTGCCACAGTGACAGCCACTCTAATCGAACCATGGGTCTCCTTTGAGATGCAGCCTAACGCCAGTGTAAATGAACTTGGCATTCCTGCTGAGAGCTACAGGATACCACATCCCTCAGCTCTGTGAGAGGAGCAGGCTGTTTCCTCCAGCCCGTATCCACCCCCTCTGGCACAGCCTCCTGAACACATGTGAATGCATATGCTACTTTTCTGGACTGGGTTTTCCCAAAAACGTTGTAGCACTAAGATAATCTTTTGTCCATTTAGTGTAAATGGAATTAAGATGATCTTATTGCTACAATGCTTTTGGGAACCCAGACCTGGATGACGTTGTTGAGTTGAGGTCTGACCAGTCTTTTATCTTTCTAACTGCTCTTATCCCCTCTAGATCCTAATTGCAACATGCATATAAAAAATATGGTTCTGTTTGAGGTGTCCCACTATGCCGTGTGATATTCATGTCATGCAATGTTGTAATTCTAAGCCTTTTTAGGGAATTGTTTGTGAGCGTCGTCTGTTCGGCGGTTATGTTTATTTGTTATTCTTCGGGGGTTATAATTGTGTTATCACATCACTGTCCGTGTTACAGGTATCTCCACATCCCGCTGAAGGACAGAGTGAAGGTATCTCAGAACTGGAGCCATGGGATCTGCAGAAAGGAAGTCACGCTCAAATGGAGGATTAAGTGAGTGTGTTTGTGAGTTTTGGCCTCATGGTGACATAGTGTAGATTCAGAAGTTATCCTAATCCATCTCATCTCTAGCCCCAATGAAAACACGACAGGGATTGGCAAGGTGAAGTGTTAGGGAGAAATAATTGACAATGAGTTCCTGTAGCGCTATTGTTAGTTTGTTTTCATAAAGCTGTGTACAAGTAAATGGTATTAGATATTTAGGTGTTAATGTCTTTGAAAAATGGTTGCTGAATAGCTTATAGTTCTCGATGTTGGGGCTGAGAAGCTCATTAGGAGTACTGCTATGCCCTATCCAGAGAGTCAATGGTTGGCTTACGGTCCATCCTTAGATGACTTTAAAAAGTGTTCCCTTCTGGTTGTGCAATTGACAAGGTTTCAACTAAAGGGAGGATCATTATCTCCTTTTAGTCATCGTGTCACCTCAGTCCGTGAAGTCTGAAGTGAGGTGTAGAAAAACAAATGTTTCGATTGTGTGTTCCCCCCCCACAGCTTGTTGCCATGGATACAGCCTCGATGGGGATGTGCTGTATCTGTCTCAGGCTGCAGACATCGGAGTGTGCACCTCGTTAGTGGAGGAAGGTAAACGAGCAATAATCGCCTTGACCCAAATTCCTGGAAGGAATATTATCAGTGGTTATTATCAGTCCAGCATTTTGCTTCAGTACTCATATGCCAATTCCTGCTGTGAACATATTTAGACTAACGAAAATAGAAGCATCATCACTACTGCAGACCCACGGCCATCGAAGCACACTCGCGTCTGTTATGGTGAACTATTATCTGTCTCTTACAGAGATGGTAAGATCCTGGTGCACCACAGGAGGAATGGATTCTCTGTAGAGTACTCAGGTCACAAGCAGGAGGTGAACTGCCCGGGCTGCATAGGAGGACTGATGGTCTGCGGCTCCAGAGACAGAAAAGCCCGGGTAAGACACACACTAGTGTGCTAGCACATAATGTGTCAGTTTCTTTGAAATGATACTGGCTGACAGAGCTCTACTGCAGTGTCCCATTGGGTGGCAACCCAAGAGTGTGTGTCAAATGCAAGCTGGGCGAATAAATTGCCATCAGAAACTCTGTGTGTTCCACCCTGTGGCATATTAGCATATTAACTGTCAACCACAGACAACTATGGTTTTATCACATTTACAATGGTTATAATGTTAGTATTTTCCTAACGTTTTCTTTTAGATTTGGACATTGTCTTCCAACTGCCCCGGAGGCACTATCCCCATGAATGACAAGGTGTGGTCTGTGGCTATTAGTCCCACATAGAGGTACGTACATGCCTAGAATGTTCCAATATAGTCGGACAGCTACATTAACATCATATATGAGAGTCCTGCCCCCTCAGGACAAGCCCCATGGTCCAGTACAACACTGGCTTCGGTAATGCCATTATTATGTGAACAATTGTCAGCCACCAATTTGGGTTTAGGTGATGGTCGAGGTTGGGGCTAGATGAACCCTAGCAGTGGGTTCATTGTCCTCTTTTACTGCATAGGACGATATTTCTTTCCCTCAGGTGGTCTGGGGAACAGTGAAAGAGGGATCGAGAGAGGTGAAAAAACAGGATATCAAGGCAAAGCGGGGTTGCCTTCATAGGCCCTTTGATTGCTCAGCCATGTACACACCCACACACTTAATGTTGCTTGCGCACACACATACGCGCACGCACACACACACACACACACACACACACACACACACACACACACACACACACACACACACACACACACACACACACACACACACACACACACACACACACACACACACACACACACACACACACAGAAACAGACACCCTTAATGACACACAGACGCACAAGGTTGTAACAGTATCCCTGCTTCACCACTTGCCCCAGACCGGCAGGCAGCTGATCCGTCAAACTGGCCTTAAAGCCGCAGCAGAGTGGAAACACCATGAGTCACGATCACAGAGAGCAGCTCCCCTCGGATAACAGGCCCTGGGTCAACTCCGTTCAATTCAGGTGATCAGAGACACCCATCATCTTCTGGGTGGATTGTTCAGATTCATGCATTCCATTTCCATTCATTGACTGGAATAGAAATGGGGTAGACCTGGAAGACTGTGATACTGTAGTGAGACTGGCTGTGTCTGCTCATTGACCCCTGTCCCCTCAGCCATACATTCATTCAGTACAGAAACTCAACTTCACAAACACACTTTTATTTTAGAGACACACAGACAGGGTCACGGACAATATGAACTCACTCGCTCTCTCTGTCATACACACTCCTTCAGTATATATTACTCTCACACTGACACACACTCACGCTGAGCCCCGGTGGCCTTGTCTGCTCAGCCAGGACGTCAGCTCTGAGAGTACGGGCCGATTATCCACTTCATTAATTCTCCAATTTGCTGGCTGAAATAGCAGCCGTGCCTCAGCCTGCTGCCCCCTGATAATGGATCTGCTCCTTCCACACACTGGCCAATGACCTGGTTAATTAAAAGGCCCCTTGGAATCAAGGTGTCAACTCACTGATAAACCTATAAACTCACCTACCCCTTCAAACTGATCACTTCTAGAGCTAGGGGGATACAAGGAGAGAGATGTCATAGCCAGAGTCAGTGATGTGATGGTACCGCCAATACATTGTAAGTGATTGCATGACACAGGTCTTGTCAATAAGGACATGGCTCAAAATAAATCTGATAAACAACTATTTTTTTTGTACAGCTTTCCACTCTTCCAACTGTGTTGCATGACATGGTTTAACCATGGAATTTAAAGTTGGTTTAATGTTGTTTTAAAGGACAGTCGAAAGCGACGGGGTGGTGGTGCCATGTTTTTGATTTGGTGTTGTAGGGAGAGAGAGAGAGAGAGAGGGAGGGAGCCCCTTGTGTTGTCAATATAATTGTCCCTGCTCCCGAGTGACGCAGCGGTCTATGGCACTGCATCTCAGTAGTGCCATGTAGTGACGTCTCAGAGACGTCACTACAGACCCTGGTTTGATTCCAGGCTGTATCACAACCGGCCGTGATTGGGAGTCCCATAGAGCGGCGCACAATTGGCCCAACATCGTCTGGGTTTGGGTTGGCTGGGGTAGGCCGTCATTGTAAATAACAATTTGTTCTTAACTGACTTGGCTAGTTAAATAAAGGTTACATACATTTCTAAAATGAAGAAATCTAATGAGTAGAGAGAGGGGGGGGCAGCAGGAGACAGGGGGTTGCCATACTATTGCTAACGTGGCTATGCCTTGCTGTAGCGATGCTACCGTACTGTAGCTTCACTACTCCTCTAGAGCTGCTTTCCCACAGTATCTGTTATGCTGTCATGCCATTGAGTGTATGCTAACCAACAATGGTCATATCCATATTCTGTTGTCAATAGTACCACTTCTATACTGCTATTACCCAATGGTCATCCCTCCGCTCCGCTACACTACACTGCCACTGCTCTTTTTATATTGACCCTAGTGTTCAGGCTGGGGGCTTTGAAATGTTTCCCTCTCCCTCTCTTCGTCCTCCCCGCTCCCCCTTTCTCTGTGTAATCTTCCTCTCTCGGTGTCCCTTGTTTTCCATCTCCCTCTCTCTCGTTTTACAGTGAAAATCACCTCAAGGTCTGTTAGAGGATTACAGAGAGGTGTATTGTGGCCGCAGTGAAATGCCAAGGCTGATGCGGCTCCGTGTTGTCCCTGCCTGTGCTGGACGAGATTGATCCCAGCAGTAAATCTGGCCCTGGCCTTTTCTCTCAGATTGCTTTTCTCAATCAAGTGTATCTTTCCACACCACGCTGTGGGATACTGTATGTGTCCAGAGGCCCACCTCATATGGCACGTGGTTACTGGAATAGGCCTGGGCTCTGTTGGGTCCATGTCCAAGAGGTTTTCTGTCATCGATCAGCAATTGAGTGAAAGGGGTCGAATCGGGTCTTGGACTTGACTCTGACATGATCAGGGACAGACCTACTCCCCAACCCCGTACTACACATTAGATATGAGGACTTGCTGTATTAGTGACAGAGGATGAGGGTGAAAATGGGTTCAGTTACTGGTCTTCACTTTCCACTCTTGGTGATGTGCTTTTGAATTATAAGGAAGCGGGGCAGGTGGTTAATAGTTGACTGAGGTGTTTCCTGCAGACAGGCTTGGGCCAACAAGAACGAACAGGTTGGGCGCTGGAGCTGCCGAGGCAGGTCACTATTCAACGGGAGAGAGCATGGCGTCACAGCTGATTGGATTTCCTACCATAGGTTGTTGCGTTGAGTTGTGGTGCTGTTTACTGCTGCTGTGTTGCTCTGTAGGAAGAGTAAGGAAATGGTCTAGGACCAATGTAATGAAAGCTAGGTTTATCCCTCCTAGGGAATTCTTGCCATTGTCACCTTGGCTCTTTCATTGTGGGTTTATGTCGGACACTTTGTCACAAATATAGGCTTATTTGAAAAACTTCAGCCATACAAATACAATTTGATAAATTGATTGATTGGAACTCTGGTGTTAATCAGTTAATCAGATAACTGTGTGTCCATGAGAGAGTCACCACAAAAGCTGTCACTCACACACCCAGAGAATCACCTGTGTGCATGTGTTACACCGTGTTACAGGGTGAGCAGCAAGGGATAGCCAATAACAGACTACTTCAAAGGACCAATTAGGGTTTGACGCTCAGTGTCAAAGAGCCAATGAGATCAATCCATTTCTCAGCGCCAAAATGCAGGCACACAATGTATGTCGGGAAGACTAGGGGGTGGGGGAGGGAGGGGGGGTTACACTGACCACTCGTAAAGGAGAGGGGGCTGGAAGCCACTGGAGGGAGAAGCTACCCTGAGGAGAGGTGAGAAAGGGGCGCTTTTTTGGGGTTTGTTTTGTCTAGAATTCCTCAAGCACAACTACAAAGATGTTGCAGGGGCAATGCCTTTGAAAGTTTCCAAAGAAAATGATTGTTGGATAAACCGCCCCGATTCGCCACTTTCTCACCACGGAGGGAGGCTGACCTCTGACCTCTAGTATCAAAGTACAGGGAGACGCCCCCTCCAGCCCCCCCACTCCAATTTCACCCCCACTGCTCTGCCCCACTCAACCGCAAGAAAAAGCCTGAAATTCATGTCTTTCTCTTCTGTCTCTCTCAGGCTGGGCCTGTGGCTCAGGAGTCAAGAATTCAATTAGTTAAAAAAAGAGAAGAAAAGAGAGAGACTGCAACAATGCAGCGATAAGGGGCAGAATGTGCGTTCCCACACGCTAAATACAGGGCGCTTTCTCTGGGGCCCACAGAGCCGGAGGACCCGCACTGCAGGAGGCGAGAATAATCACAGCTCCTCTGAACCACTCATTACACACACACACACACAAACACACACACACACACACACACACACACACACACACACACACACACACACACACACACACACACACACACACACACACACACACACACACACACACTTTACACATAACTCACATTTCACATACACACCTAACACCCACAGACATATGGTACCTCAAATTTACACACTCCTAAGCTACTTCAAACACACACCCATGCGCACAACTCATACGTACCTCACAAACACACATCTCACAGGCCTCTCATTACACAACACCTCATACAGGTGTTCCTGGTGTTCACTTGCTCTACCTGAGAGACAAGGCCTGCTGTTCAATGTACAGAATGGATACAACACTACTTGTGGTCTACATCATAGCATACAGTGGGTCATTGATACAACTGCCCAGTGAACATGGGATGGTACACCGTATATATGTGAATCACGCTTCACCATCTGGCAGTCTAACGGACGAATCTGGGTTTGGCGGATGCCAGGAGAATGCTACCTGTCCTAATGCATAGTGCCAACTGTAAAGTTTGGTGGATGAGGAATAATGGTCTGGGGCTGTTTTTCATGGTTCAGGCTAGGGCCCTTAGTTCCAGTGAAGGGAAATCTTAACGCTACAGCATACAGTGACATTCTAGATGGTTATGTGCTTCCAACTTCGTGGCAACAGTTTAGGGAAGGACCTTTCCTGTTTCAGCATGACAATGCCCCGTGCACAGAAATGGTTTGTCAGAGCATAAACCAAGCCTTGAGGTCAAAGGAATTGTCCGTAGAGCTCCGAGACAGGATTGTGTCGAGGCACAGATCTGGGGAAGGGTACCAAAACATTTCTGCAGCATTGAAGGTCCCCAAGAACACAGTGGCCTCCATCATTCTTAAATGGTTTGGAACCACCAAGACTCTTCCTAGAGCTGACCACCTGGCCGAATGAGCAATCGGGGGAGAAGGCCCCTGGTCAGGGAGGTGACCATGGACCCGCTGGTCACTCTGACAGAGCTCCAGAGTTCCTCTGTGGAGATGGGAGAACCTTCCAGAAGGACAACCATCTCTGCAGCACTCCACCAATCAGGCCTTTATGGTAGAGTGGCTAGACGAAAGCCACTCCTCAATAAAAGTCATATGACAGCCCGCTTGGAGTTTCCCAAAAGGCACCTAAAGGACTCTCAAACCATGAGAAACAAGATTCTCTGGTCTGATGAAACCAAGATTGAGCTCTTTGGCCTGAATGCCAAGCATCACTTCTGGAAGGAACCTGGCACCATCCCTAAGGTGAAGCATGGTGTTTCTCAGCTACAGGGACTGGGAGACTAGTCAGGATCAAGGGAAAGATAAATGAAGCTAACTATAGAGAGATTGTTGATGAAAACCTGCTCCAGAGCACACAAGACCTCAGACTGGGGTGAAGGTTCACCTTCCAACAGGACAACGACCCTAAGCACACAGCCAAGACAATGCAGGAGTGGCTTCGAGACAAGTCTCTGAATGTCCTTGAGTGGCCCAGCCAGAGCCCGATCGAACATCTCTGGAGAGACCTGAAAATAGCTGTGCAGCGACGCTCCCCATCCAACCTGACAGAGCTTGAGAGAATCTGCAGAGAAGAATGAGATAAACTCCCCAAATATTGGTGTGCCAAGTTTGTAGCGTCATAACAAAGAAGACTCAAGGCTGTAATCGCTGCCAAAGGTGCTTTAACAAAGTACTGAGTAGAGGGTCTGAATACTTATGTAAATGTATATTTCCATTTTTCATTTTTTAAATAAATGTGCAAACGTTTCTAAAAAAAACTGCTTTGTCATTATGGGGTATTGTGTGTAGATTGATGAGGAAAACAACAACAATTTAATCAATTTTAGAATAAGGCTGTAACCTAACAAAATGTGGAAAAAGCCTAGTTGGTAGAGCTTGGCACTTGCAGCGCCCGGATAGAATTTCGTATTTTATAAGGATCCCCATTAGCTGTTCCCAAAGCAGCAGCTACTCTTCCTGGGGTCCACACAAAACATGCAGCATGACATAAAACAGAAAGTCAATAGACAAGAATAGCTCAAGGACTGAACTACACACATTTTTAATAAGAACAAACAGAACCTAAACAGGTTCTACTGACACAACACTGAGAAAAACAAGAGAGACCCATTACTTTAGGCCTCCATCCAAATACGTTCATATGCTACATTTCCATGTTCATATATTTCATTTACATTCAGTAGCATCTTTCAGTTAAAAACATACATACACCAGTATAGATACATATGCATACGAGTTATTTAGGTCAGATAGGGGAGTTTTGCTGTGAGGTGTTGTTCTATTTGATAGTGGGTTCTATTCCCGGGACCACCCATGTGTAAAATATATGTACGATGACTGTAAGTCACTTTGGATAAAATAATCTGCTAAATGGCATAGTCTATTGTTGTAATCCATTATAGAAATCCACTTTGCTCATAATCGGCATAATCGGAAATGTAATGTTGAACTGTTGTTAGTTAGAGGATAGCCGTTACTATAGCGAGACTGGATGGTGTTTTGTGTTTTCAATACATGGTGGCGGGCTGTTCTGTTCTGTTCCAGCTGGCTGAGCAGAGCAGAGCAGAGGGGCTGGGTGTGGAATGTCCTGGTGCTGTCCTGGTGACCTCAGACAGAGGGGACACAAACAGAAGCCAAAAGGGCCAAGAGGGGGTATGGGGGTGGGCTTGGGGACAGTGTGTGTGTGTGTGTGTGTGTGTGTGTGTGTGTGTGTGTGTGTGTGTGTGTGTGTGTGTGTGTGTGTGTATGAGAGTAGAGGGGGTGTGGGTTGGGTCAGGGCGAGCCCCTGCCATTGTCCCCCTCCCGGCTGATATAAAAGCATCATAACCCTTTGAGCTTAGACATATTTAGAGAGCAGATAAAAGCACTTTTTTACAAACTAGATACACAGTGGACACAATGCCGGGGGTCAAGCGCAACAAATTAACAACCTCTTTTGGCTAGAGGAGGGAGGAAGAGGGGGGCAGGGGGCATAGCTAAATTGCCCCTGGAGTCCATCGCCATGCCTCTACATTCCCAGCGCCTGCATGGGTCTGTGTTCGTCTCTACTATTTAGCCTATTCTTCTGTAATTGGCTAGGGCTTAGTTTAAATAAATGGTGACTTACTAGTTTTGTTTGGAGTATTCCTTTTCATGTGATAGGTTTGTGTGGGATTCTTGGAATTTCACAGAAGTGGTGCCAGTCCTTTACATCTTTAGCAATAAGTATTGGAGTCAGGTCAAATGTAACCTTCTATTTTGCTGTCAGATAGCCACATACCATTTTAAACTATACGTTTAAACTTTATTTATTTTGCATGAAGCTTCACTTTTTTATTTTGCCCATAAGCTACAATACTGCGAAGGATACATTGTGTCCATCTGTTTCCCTTGTAGCCCATCTCTCAGAAGGTTTAGGTAGTAAGCTGAAAGTCATACACATGGAAACGGTATACTTTTGTAGTGACTTGTGATGCAAGCCAAATGCTAAAGCCACGCTGGTGGCTTAAAATGTGCAGCCTGACACCAAAGAACACCACTAACCCACAGCGATGTAGAATGGACATGTCATTAGAACACTGAGTCACTGAGCCAGAGACCAGAGGGCGAATAGATGAAATGCTGCTCCCTAAGTCCATACATTGACTTTATGGTGTTTGACACAAAGTTTACATTTTGATGTGTTTGACTTTCAGAATTCATTTAGATTTCCTGTATTTTGACTCCAAGTGGGTTCAAATAGGTAACTTTTTTTTATTTCCGGGGAGGGGGGTCGGAGAATCCCCTATTAACTGAGAAATAATTTTCAGAACGTTTAATTTGTTTGAATAGATTCCTAGGGAAAATGAAAGTGATGTTGTGGCTAAGAATGGGGATGGGTTACCACAAGTGGAGCTTTTGCGGTGGTCTTAGGAAGGGGTGGAGCGCCCTGTGCAGTCAGCTTGTTGATTTGGAGCTAACATTGTTGGTACTGTTGGGATCGTCTCCCAGCAGGAGAACACGCGTGTGCCTGTGCGAGTGCATGCATGCTTGTGGCAATGTGCACATGTGCATGCCTCTGTGTATTTCTTTTGTAATTATGTGCGTGTATGCTTGACCGTGTGATTGTGTGTGTGTATATTAGTTTGGCTGAGTTCCCAGCAGGAGCTGAGTTAGTTTGTGTGACCCCTCCACACAAGTCCTTAGATAATGCAGCCAGCTGATGAGTCTACCCAAACGGCAGCATGTCCTAATGATGAGGAGTGGACTGGGAAGGAAAGGGAGAAGGGTTGGGGGCCACAGAGATGGGGGCGGGCTATGTGATGACTTCAGGATGGAGTGGTAGTAGCAGCTCAGGGAGGTGATTGGGGATTGAGGGGTTTTAAGGAGGGGGCTCCTGTCTCACATCAGGTGAGAGAGGCTTTGACCTTAGCAGCTATAATATCAGTGAGTGGTCTGACCCTACATCAGGGCAGTGCTCGGAGGGACAGAACCGGTTCATTGTAAGTCTGTGCTGTTTGTCCCCCCCTTCCTGCCCCAGCAGAGCAGAGCCCAGTGAGTGGTGAGTAATCTGAGTAATGGAGAGTAATAAGGGCCAGCCAGCGAGTGTGACCTTAACCCTATTGTATCCTGTGTCACCAGGGGTCAGAGGTCATACTCGCTGAGGGCCCGCCACCCTGATTGGACCAAATTAGTTTACCCAACACTAATTAACATGGGCTTCGCTAACGGACCTCTCCACTTAACGGGCCTGACAGCTGTCCCTGTGCCTCAGTACCCCCCCATGCTACGCCCTGTCTCAACGCCAAACCATTAGACATTAAAACCAACAGATAGTGATAGCGCTGGCGTCATCCTAAAGAAAACTCCCGATGGCATATGAAGCCGGAAGTATTTGAATTTGAAACGCTCCATATTGCTGAATGGAGCTAAGCGGCACCAAAAAATTGCTAAGGTTCATGATGAAAGTGGCCTTAACTAGCAAAGGATCATGGTCGATGTAGTCATTTTCATCCTGCCGGAGAGAGTCAATGAAGATTAGACTCTTTCGAGTGACGATTAGTACAGTTAAATACAGAACATGCCGGCATGGTCACTCTCTTTGTAAAATCAGACTCAAATTAACTCAAGTGAAGTGCGCGCGAGTACCTTATCTAGTCTGGATATCATATGACCATGATTGTTCCACCTGAAAACACAACAACCAATCACAACTCGGTTAGGCTAGATTGGATTACCCCATGAGAAAAAAGTGGACTATATTATTTTATCTCTATTTTTATATGATTATAGACTCTTTATCATTTGTGCAACTGCATCATTTTGTCATCATAAAAAATAACCTTGGACATACGATGTAGTTTTGGAATTGATACATAATTTACTTATTCAATTATAATTGCATACCAAATTGATATTTCGAACATAGTGTGAGGACAATCCTCCATCTCCATGTCCATCTTCTGTTCTCTGCTCTGTCATCCTCTGTCAGCCCCGTAGACATTGGTCAAGCCCCTCCATCTCCACTTGACAGGCTCGTTGACTCTGCGCTGTCATCTGGATAGCACACCACACCCCCTTAAGTGCACGTGCAAAGATCTGTGCATGAGGGCGCGAACCTCCTTGTAGCCTGCCGGCCCTTGATTGGTCTGTATCAGCGCGTGTTCCTGTGTGACGACAAATGTAGTAGTCGGAAATGGATCACTATTTAATTCAATATCACGATTTGTAGTGAACTTTAAAATAATTCACAGTAGCGATTATAAAAAACAACATTTTGAGCCCAAAACGGTCATCTACATGTTTTAGGGGGGGGCGTTCTGGCAATCGTAATTTACATAGGCTTTCTAGGGCAGACAAGGGCTTTTGGCACCGCTAGGTACGTAGTAGCTGACCAGCAGAGCTAGTGACTTCACGCCCCAGACCGGACACTGGGGGCTTGTTGCCAACCCACCCAGCCGTCAAGAGGAAGAAACGCCAACCAAACCACCTAACATTGCATCAGCACAGTTATCTGTCAACTTGTCTGTCCATCTCTCCTTCTCTCTGGCTATTCTGTCTCGTTGTTTTTCATTTGAGATCTGCCGCGTTTAGTTTGACATTGTATGCCAAAGCAGTTGATTCTGAAACTGTGAAGTAAAATGGAAAAATAGTAAATTAATTAGTTGTACAAAAGAAAGAAAAAAGATAATCAAATGGTAGTTGTGCCCCAGGGTGTTGGACCTCCCCCTGTCAGTCAAATCTGCAGGAGGCCCTAAGCCTGAGACCTGGGCAGAGCCCAACAGAAGCCCCCCTACCGGCACTCTCCCCTTGGATCCACCCCACCCTCTACACAGACCCTACTACACCCCTCCACCCCCCTCTCCTCTCCTTTCACCCCTGTCCCTCCCATGCATCACTATGCATACCTAGGCCACTAATTCCGACCTGTCAATCCAATCAAAGGAGCACATGTATTTTAGTTTTTCCTATTTTTTTCTTCCCCACTGAAACAATAAACCATCAGACCTCCTCCTCCATGCTTCACGGTGGGAACTACACGCACCGAGATCATCCGTTCACCTACTCGGCGTCTCACAAAGACACGGCAGTTAGAACCAAAAATCTCCAATTTGGACTCATCAGACCAAAGGACAGATTTCCACCAGTCTAATGTCCATTGCACGTGTTGCTTGGCCCAAGCAAGTCTCTTCTTATTGGTGTCCTTTAGTAGTGGTTTCTTTGCAGCAATTTCACCATGAAGGCCTGATTCACGTAGTCTCCTCTGAACGATTGATGTTGAGATGTGTCTGTTGAACTCAGTGAAGCATTTATTTGGGCTGCAATCTGAGGTGCAGTTAACTCCAATATCTTCTGCAGCAGAGGTAACTCTGGGTCTTCCTGAAGAGCCAGTTTCATCATAGTGCTTGATGGTTTTTGCAACTGCACTTGAAGAAACTTTCAAAGTAATGATGGACTGTCGTTTCTTTTTGCTTATTTGAGTTGGTCTTGCCATAATATGGACTTGGTCTTTTACCAAACAGGGCTATCTTCTGTATACCAACCCTACCTTGTACAACACAACTGATTGGCTCAAATGCATTAAGAAGGAAAGAAATTCCACAAATTAATTTTTTAACAAGGCACACCTGTTAATTGTGGGCTCCCGAGTGGCGCAGCGGTCTAAGGCACTGCATCTCAGTGCAAGAGGCGTCACTGCAGTCCCTTTGGCCGTTGTAGGCCGCCATTGTAAATAAGAATTTGTTCTTAACTGACTTGCCAAGTTAAATAAAGGTTGAATAAAATTTTAAAAATGAAATGCATTCCAGGTGACTAACTCATGAAGCTGGTTGAGAGAGTGTGTAAAGAGAGTGTGCCAAGAGTGTGCAAAGCTGTCATCACGGTAAAGGGTGGCTACTTTGAAGAATCTCAAATATATTTGGATTTGTTTAACACTTTTTTGGTTACTACATGATTCCGTATGTGTTATTTTGTGGATTTGATGTATTCACTATTATTCTACAATGTAGAAAATAGTAAAACTATAGAAAAACTCTGGAATGAGTAGGTGTGTCCAAACTTGATTGGTACTGTATATTGACACGGTTACAAGGTGTACCTGAGCTCGTTCTTGCTAGACAACATGAACAACATGCCCTTGTGTAGTACATACATGTCGTATAGTATTCAGGTCTTTTGTTTTGTGGTTTGTGTTTTTCTCTCAGCGGAGGAGTAAAGATCCCAGTCCTGAAAAATATGATGTTTTTACTGTAGTGTGATGACTGGCACCAGTGGCCTGGCTGATCTGTGTCCCCCATTGTTACTTCCTGTCTGGTAATCAGCTGAGGTACACAAAGCAGTCTGGGAGAGGGCAGGGTGAGGGTTATGGTGGCACTTTGTGTATCTGCAACTGTCTTTTATTTCCCATATCTCAGATGCTTTCACACACACACACACACACACACACACACACACACACACACACACACACACACACACACACACACACACACACACACACACACACACACACACACACACACACAACACACACACACACAGCAACCCCCCACCCAGACCGTGATAATCCCCTCCCACACATACAAAACACCTTCAACCTCTCCAGACACACAACCATAACTATCCACCCCCCTCCTCCACCCCAAACTAAGACTACCAGCATCAGCCCACCCCAACCCTGTGCATTAGCGTGACCACACTCCCTTTGACAGTAGACACATCAGAGAGAAAACATCATAACTAAGACAATGTTACACCTGCAGCACCAAACATAGCCAGTAAAGCAGCTGGTGCATCAGGATCTGAACAAGAAAGGAACCAAAATATACTGCTGATTCCAGGAATGACTTGTCTTCCGATGGTGGAAAATAGTGGCACAGGATGTGACTGAGATCAAATATGCTGATGCTCAAGTCATGGGCTGCCACAGTTTTTTAAGAGAGGGAAAGAGGTGAAGAAATATAGATGCAGGGAAAGGGTGAGAGATAGGAGGGAGAAAAAAGGTGAGAGGAAAGGGGACAGAGGAGAGAGTGAGACCGGGGAGAAAGAGAGGGAGCAATTTGTTCTGTCTATTACAATGGTAGGTCTGATTTGTTCTAGTTTCACAAATCAAGAATTGTACCCTTTGTTTTTCAAGAAATCAGGACCTTTTTATGACAGATACATGCCTTTATTCTAGAACAGTCTCATTAAAATCAGTTCCTCTTTCTTGAATCAGTTCCTCTTTCTTGATACATCTAGTGTTGCCACTAGAAGTGGGGCAAAGGAACCTGGGGCAAAGGAACCTTGACCGGTCACCCATTGTGGCTTTGATTTTAATTTAATTTAACACGTTTCTTTTATCACCCATTGCAATTAATTCTGTGTCTTTTTCATCTCAATGGCACAAAGCCTATGATCAGCCATACAGATGGATCCCACACAAGTGGCGCTTCCGAGCGCACCCCAACTTTTCATGGTGCCTTCTCTCATGGATAAACAGGGAAAAAGCATCAAAGGATCCCAACCATCCCTCCGAGATTCCCGTCAAAGGAGCCCCACAATCGCCTGGCTGATTCCTGGCATTCCGCTCTGAAAAGAGGGGGTTAAATGTCTGCGTTGGGAGGTCGGTCTGTCATACAAATTGCACGGGCATTGTTTTTGGAGAGAACGCGTGTGACATTTAAAGGTGGCTATTGTTCCACCCGTACATTCCTGCCCAGTTCTGTGCCCCACGGTTCTCCCAGCACCGGGGCTAAATTAGGTGGACGTGCAGCGGGTTGCGTGGCTCCCTGAGTCCCCTCTGTTTGTTTTAGGGCTTGAAAACCCCAGCAGGACTCTTTCTCTACCTGTCTGACGTCCTTTCAGAGGAGTGGCTGTTTCCCAGCGCGGACGTCCCCAGGCCCAGTTTAGACTCCAGACTTAACCTTACAAGAGCCCCCCCCACCCATACTGCTTTTCAATAGTCCCCCGACACCAAGAGAGAATGCCCTTAGCTTCTCCCTTTTAAAAGTCTGTCAATTCATTAATGGTTCCTTTCACACACTGGGTGTGTGTATGTGTGTGAGTGTGTGTGGCCCTAAAGCCAACCTGACTCCTGCAGTGAGACCATACAGGCCCTATTCCCACTAATAAAAATGAAGGAGAGTCTGAGGAGTGGCAAAAGAGATTTCTACTTTTCAATTCATATTACATCTTTGCCTTACCTTTCGTTGTGGCTGGCAATGCTACATTCTTGGTCCGTAGCTCAAATTGTCCGTAAATATCAAAAGTGAGCACAAGCCATTATGCACAAACTATTTAACAATCCAACCAACTTTTCTTCTAAAACATATTACACTATTGAATAATGCAACCAAACCATATTACACTCTTTAATAATGGAAGAATTCACAAGTATGTGCAGACAATTAAAGGGTTTATTTTCTTGTCCATACACATTAAATTAGCTGACAATACACAGATAACTCCCACTAGCTAGCTAGCTAGCTAACTAGCAACATGCTTCAGGATCAAGTAACATTAGAGTATAAATAATGAACGTTTACCCCTCCAATACGAATATAAATGTACAGTAAAAACGTTATACAGTGTCATTCGTATTATAATATAGGCTACACAGCTAGGTTACGTTAACTAGCAAGCTAGCTAACTAGCTAAACATAATTTCTGCATCCTCACATCAACGTGCTGGCTGTTATCTGAATGCTGATGTTTAGCTGAACCATAGCTAGCTAAATAGGAGCTCTTAGGCTTAAACTAGTGTATTAAAGATACCTTAGAACAAACCGGGCTTCAAATTAATCAATATCATGGATGTCGTTATATTAGGTCAAAGCAAATTGTGACTGTAAACCATGGTAATTTCCTGGGGAGATTTGAAGCTACGGCGACAGTTTCAGAATGTGACAGGCGTTTACTACAATTTCAGGTAAAAAAAAAAAAATCTATTAAATAAGTCTAAAAAATAAAGAACAATGTCTGTACATTTCAGCTGTTTCAAAAACATTGCTCTGGTATTAACTGTAAGAGTGTTGTCTCAACGAGACAAGTCTGTTTACTCTGCCCTGCTTAGAGGGGGGCAACTGTTGGTCTATGCGCTACTCCAGACGTGACAAGTTCACAAGTTTACATTGCAGTAATATGTGTAGCCGAGGGTATTTTTGTGAAAAGTCTAGTAAGTGTGCGACCCTCTACTACAGACTACAGACAGTCACTACCGTCTCATAACAATCAGTCAGTCCCCCTATGGTGGACAGTCAACTCACCTCTCAAAATAACTGTTGGGCTTCATTTTTGTATTGACTCAAAAACCAAGGTCAGTAGCACAAGTAGCGTGGCCATGCACGCCTCCAACTCAATCATCAAGTTTGCGGACGACACAACAGTGGTAGGCTTGATTACCAACAACGACGAGACGGCCTACAGGGAGGAGGTGAGGGCCCTCGGAGTGTGGTGTCAGGAAAATAACCTCACACTCAACGTCAACAAAACTAAGGAGATGATTGTGGACTTCAGGAAACAGCAGAGGGAACACCCCCATCCACATCGATGGAACAGTAGTGGAGAGGGTAGCAAGTTTTAAGTTCCTCGGCATACACATCACAGACAAACTGAATTGGTCCACTCACACAGACAGCATCGTGAGGAAGGCGCAGCAGCGCCTCTTCAACCTCAGGAGGCTGAAGAAATTCGGCTTGTCACCAAAAGCACTCACAAACTTCTACAGATGCACAATCGAGAGCATCCTGGTGGGCTGTATCACCGCCTGGTATGGCAACTGCACCGCCCTCAACCGTAAGGCTCTCCAGAGGGTAGTGAGGTCTGCACAACGCATCACCGGGGGCAAACTACCTGCCCTCCAGGACACCTACGCCACCCGATGCTACAGGAAGGCCATAAAGATCATCAAGGACATCAACCACCCGAGCCACTGCCTGTTCACCCCGCTGTCATCCAGAAGGCGAGGTCAGTACAGGTGCATCAAAGCTGGGACCGAGAGACTGAAAAACAGCTTCTATCTCAAGGCCATCAGACTGTTAAACAGCCACCACTAACATTGAGTGGCTACTGCCAACACACTGTCAATGACACTGACTCTACTCCTGCCACTTTAATCATGGGAATTGATGGGAAATGATGTAAATATATCACTAGCCACTTTAAACAATGCTACCTTATATAATGTTACTTACCCTACATTGTTCATCTCATATGCATACGTTGATACTGTACTCTATATCATCGACTGCATCCTTATGTAATACATGTATCACTAGCCACTTTAACTATGCCACTTGGTTTACATACTTATCTCATATGTATATACTGTACTCGATATCATCTACTGTATCTTGCCTATGCTGCTCTGTACCATCACTCATTCATATATCCTTATGTACATATTCTTTATCCCCTTACACTGTGTATAAGACAGTAGTTTTTTTTTTGGAATTGTTAGTTAGATTACTTGCTCGTTATTACTGCATTGTCGGAACTAGAAGCACAAGCATTTCGCTACACTCGCATTAACATCTGCTAACCATGTGTATGTGACAAATAAAATTTGATTTGATTTTGATTTGAAGCTGCTCTGTAGTTTTTGAGTAGGGTCACAGTCACAGAACATTGGTGTGAGAGCAGCACGTCTCTCTATCTTTCTGGGGTATACTGCCCATGCGATCTCTTTTGCAGGTTACACGCCTCCCTAGTGTCCCTTACTGATCTCTGAACTCCCATGTGTCCAAACCCAGTCCAAATGTTAGACATCATCCGTGGCGGCATGCTATAATGACTCACCTTGTGATTTCACAGACTCAATAATGTGACAGGCTACATTTGGACAAACTCAGATAGGTTGTTACACCAATTCGATGCCTTTTAGGATTTCACCTAATTTAAACATTCTGTCATGAAAAAATTCAAACTTTAAAAAAAACACGTTTTCCCATCTCAAGAGGTTCAATCATTTTGTAAAACTTTACTAAGTGCCTATTAAGTGCCAAATAAAGTAACAGGGTTGACTGTAACATGGTTGACAATTTCATCTTAAATCAGCCCTAAATCTCTTTGTGACAGAGGAAATGGAAGCTTGTTGTAACAGGGAAGGGCAATTGAATGCAAATTGTTAAAACATTTGTAACCTGTCTATCTAATAGGTATCAAATCAAAGTTTAATTGTCGCAATACACACAGATTAGCAGAATTTAAAGCAGGTGCAGCAAACTGCTTTTGTTTCTACCTCCAGCAGTGCAGCAAATGGCTAACAGTATAGTAATAATACACCAATAATCCCAACAAAAAAAGAAAAGAAAAAATAAGAAAAAACAAGAGATTAAGAAATATCAGAACCAGCAATGTCAGAGTACGGGATATAAATATGTGAAGTGTATAGATAGTATGGGCAGAATATAAGTAGAAAAAAGGTATGTACAGCAGTAGTTACACTGAACAAAAATATAAACTCAACATGCAACAATTTAAAAGATTTTACTGCGTTATAGTTCATATAAGGAAATAAGTCAATTGAAATAAAGTCATTAGGCCCTATTCTATGAATTTCACATGACTGGGAATACAGCTATGCATCTGTTGGTCACAGATACTTTAAAAAAAAGGTTGGGCGTGGATCAGAAAACCAGTCAGTATCTGCTGTGATCACCATTTGCGTCATGCAGCACGACGCATCTCCTTAAATGAATATATAATCGACTTCAGTGGGCAAATGTTCACCTTCGATGGCCACTGGCATGCTGGAGAAGTGTGCTCTTCATGGATGAATCCCAGTTTCAACTGTACCGGGCAGATGGCAGACAGCGTGTATGGCGTTGTGCCCCATGGTGGCGTTGGGGTTATGGTATGGGCAGGTATAAGCTACAGACAATGAACACAATTGCATTTTATCGATGGCAATTTGAATGCACAGAGATACCGTGACGAGATCCTGAGTCCCATTGTCGTGCCATTCATCCGTTGCCATCACATCATTTAAACATTTTTTTTTAAATTTGACCTTTATTTAACCAGGTAGGCAAGTTGAGAACAAGTTCTCATTTACAATTGCAACCTGGCCAAGATAAAGCAAAGCAGTTCTACAGATACAACGACACAGAGTTACACATGGAGTAAAACAAACATACAGTCAATAATACAGTATAAACAAGTCTATATACAATGTGAGCAAATGAGGTGAGAAGGGAGGTAAAGGCAAAAAAGGCCATGGTGGCAAAGTAAATACAATATAGCAAGTAAAACACTGGAATGGTAGTTATGCAATGGAAGAATGTGCAAAGTAGAAATAAAAATAATGGGGTGCAAAGGAGCAAAATAAATAAATACATTAAAATTAAATACAGTTGGGAAAGAGGTAGTTGTTTGGGCTAAATTATAGGTGGGCTATGTACAGTTGCCGTAATCTGTGAGCTGCTCTGACAGTTGGTGCTTAAAGCTAGTGAGGGAGATAAGTGTTTCCAGTTTCAGAGATTTTTGTAGTTCGTTCCAGTCATTGGCAGCAGAGAACTGGAAGGAGAGGCGGCCAAAGAAAGAATTGGTTTTGGGGGTGACTAGAGAGATATGCCTGCTGGAGCGTGTGCTACAGGTGGGAGATGCTATGGTGACCAGCGAGCTGAGATAAGGGGGACTTTACCTAGCAGGGTCTTGTAGATGACATGGAGCCAGTGGGTTTGGCGACGAGTATGAAGCGAGGGCCAGCCAACGAGAGCGTACAGGTCGCAATGGTGGGTAGTATATGGGGCTTTGGTGACAAAACGGATTGCACTGTGATAGACTGCATCCAATTTGTTGAGTAGGGTATTGGAGGCTATTTTGTAAATTACATCGCCAAAGTCGAGGATTGGTAGGATGGTCAGTTTTACAAGGGTATGTTTGGCAGCATGAGTGAAGGATGCTTTGTTGCGAAATAGGAAGCCAATTCTAGATTTAACTTTGGATTGGAGATGTTTGATATGGGTCTGGAAGGAGAGTTTACAGTCTAACCAGACACCTAAGTATTTGTAGTTGTCCACGTATTCTAAGTCAGAGCTGTCCAGAGTAGTGATGTTGGACATGCGGGTAGGTGCAGGTAGCGATCGGTTGAAGAGCATGCATTTAGTTTTACTTGTATTTAAGAGCAATTGGAGGCCACGGAAGGAGAGTTGTATGGCATTGAAGCTTGCCTGGAGGGTTGTTAACACAGTGTCCAAAGAAGGGCCGGAAGTATACAGAATGGTGTCGTCTGCGTAGAGGTGGATCAGAGACTCACCAGCAGCAAGAGCGACCTCATTGATGTATACAGAGAAGAGAGTCGGTCCAAGAATTGAACCCTGTGGCACCCCCATAGAGACTGCCAGAGGTCCGGACAGCAAACCCTCCGATTTGACACACTGAACTCTATCAGAGAAGTAGTTGGTGAACCAGGCGAGGCAATCATTTGAGAAACCAAGGCTGTCGAGTCTGCCGATGAGGATGTGGTGATTGACAGAGTCGAAAGCCTTGGCCAGATCAATGAATACGGATGCACAGTAATGTTTCTTATCGATGGCGGTTAAGATATCGTTTAGGACCTTGAGCGTGGCTGAGGTGCACCCATGACCAGCTCTGAAACCAGATTGCATAGCAGAGAAGGTATGGTGAGATTCGAAATGGTCGGTAATCTGTTTGTTGACTTAGCTTTCAAAGACCTTAGAAAGGCACGGTAGGATAGATATAGGTCTGTAGCAGTTTGGGTCAAGAGTGTCCCCCCTTTGAAGAGGGGATGACCGCAGCTGCTTTCCAATCTTTGGGAATCTCAGACGACACGAAAGAGAGGTTGAACAGGCTAGTAATAGGGGTGGCAACAATTTCAGCAGATAATTTTAGAAAGAAAGGGTCCAGATTGTCTAGCCCGGCTGATTTGTAGGGGTCCAGATTTTGCAGCTCTTTCAGAACATCAGCTGAATGGATTTGGGAGAAGGAGAAATGGGGAAGGCTTGGGCGAGTTGCTGTTGGGGGTGCAGTGCTGTTGACCGGGGTAGGAGTAGCCAGGTGGAAAGCATGGCCAGCCGTAGAAAAATGCTTATTGAAATTCTCAATTATGGTGGATTTATCAGTGGTGACAGTGTTTCCTATCTTCAGTGCAGTGGGCAGCTGGGAGGAGGTGTTCTTATTCTCCATGGACTTTACAGTGTCCCAGAACTTTTTTGAGTTAGTGTTGCAGGAAGCAAATTTCTGCTTAAAAAGGCTAGCCTTGGCTTTTCTAACTGCCAGTGGCCATCATGTTTCAGCATGATCTGTACACAATTCCTGGAAGCTGATAATGTCCCAGTTCTTCCATGGCCTACATACTCACCAGACATTTCACCCATTGAGCACGTTTGGGATGCTCTGGATCGATGTGTACAACAGCGTGTTCCAGTTCCCGCCAATAACCAGCAACTTCGCACATCCATTGAAGACAGCTTGATCAACAGCCTGATCAACTCTATGTGAAGGAGATAAGTCACGCTGCATGTGGCAAATGGTGGTCTCACCAGATGGTTTTCTGAGCCACGCCTCCTTTTTTAAGGTATCTGTGACCAACAAATGCATATCTGTATTTTCAGTCATGTCAAATCCATAGATTAGGGCCTAATACATTTATTTCCATTGACTGATTTCCTTATATGAACTGTAACTCAGTAATATCGTAGAAATTATTGCATATTGCGTTTATATTTTTGTTCAGTGTAGTTAAATCAAACTATGTTTCAGCAGAATAATGTTGCAGGAATGCTAACCTTATCCGTTTCTAACCAAATAAACTATTTCACAACAATAAACATTATGCAAACATTAATGTTACCAGTGCTCAATGACTTCAGAAAGTATTCATACCCCTTGACTTATTTCAAATTTAGTTACAGCCTAAATTCAAATGTCACCCATCTACATACAATACCCCATAATGACACAATTTTAGCAAATGTATTGAAATTTAAATACAGAAATGACTAATTTACATAAGTATTCACACCCCTGAGTCAATACTTGTAGAAGCACCTTTGGCAGCTGTGAGTCTTTCTGGGTAAGTCTCAGAGCTTTCCACACCAGGATTGTGCAACATTTGCACATTATTCTTTTCAACATTCTTCAAGCTCTGTCAAAATATGTTGTTGATCATTGCTAAACAACCATTTTCAGATCTTGCCATAGATTTAAGTCAAAACTGTAACTCGCCACTCAGGAACATTCACTGTCTTCTTGGTAAGCAACTCCAGTTTAGATTTGACCTTGTGTTTTAGGTTATTGTCCTGCTGAAAGTTCAAATCAAATCACATTTTATTGGTCACATACAAATGGTTAGCAGATCTTAATGTGAGTGTAGCGAAATGCTTGTGCTTCTAGTTCCGACCATGCAGTAATATTTAACAAGTAATCTAACAACTTCACAACAACTACCTCATACACACAAGTGTAAAGGAATGAATAAGAATATGTACATAAAAATATATGGATGAGCGATGGCCGAACAGCATAGGCAAGATGCAGTAGATGGTATAGAGTACAATATATACATATGAGATGAGTAATGTAGGGTATGTAAAACATGATATAAAGTGGCATTGTTTTTAAAGTGACTAGTGATACATTTATTACATCCCATTTATTAAAATTAAATTATTATTATTATTATTATTAGAATTATTAAAGTGGCTAGAGATTTGAGTCGGTATGTTGGCAGCAGACACTCAATGTTAGTGATGGCAATTTAACAGTCTGATGACCTTGAGATAGAAGCTGTTTTTCAGTCTCTCGGTCCCAGCTTTGATGCACCTGTACTGACCTCGCCTTCTGGATGATAGCGGGGTGAACAGGCAGTGGCTCGGGTGGTTGTTGTCCTTGATGATCTTTTTTGCCTTCCTGTGACATCGGTTACTGTAGGTGTCCTGGAGGGCAGGTAGTTTGCCCCCGGTGATACGTTGTGCAGACCTCACTACCCTCTGGAGAGCGTTATGGTTGTGGGTGGAGCAGTTGCCGTACCAGGCGGTGATACAGCCCGACAGGATGCTTTCGATTGTGCATCTGTAAAAGTTGTGAGTGCTTTTGGTGACAAGCCAAATTTCTTCGGCCTCCTGAGGTTAAAGAGGCGCTGTTGCGCCTTCTTCACCACGCTGTCTGTGTGGACCATTTTAGTTTGTCCGTGATGTGTACACTGAGGAACTTAAAACTTTCCACCTTCTCCACTACTGTCCCGTCGATGTGGACAGGGGGGTGCTCCCTCTGCTGCTTCCTGAAGTCCACGATCATCTCCTTTGTTTTGTTTTGTTGAGTGTGAGGTTGTTTTCCTGACACCACACTCTGAGGGCCCTCACCTCATCCCTGTAGGCCGTCTCGTCGTTGTTGGTAATCAAGCCTAGTACTGTAGTGTCATCTGCAAACTTGATGATTGAGTTGGAGGCGTGCATGGCCACGCAGTCATGGGTGAACAAGGAGTACAGGAGAGGGCTGAGAACGCACCCTTGTGGGGCCCCAGTGTTGATGATCAGCGGGGTGGAGATGTTGTTTCCTACCCTCACCACCTGGGGGCGCCCCGTCAGAAAGTCCAGGACCCAGTTGCACAGGGCGGGGTCGAGACCCAGGGTCTCAAGCTTAATGACGAGGTTGGAGGGTACTATGGTGTTAAATGCTGAGCTGTAATCGATGAACAGCATAGGTATTCCTCTTGTCCAGATGTGTAAGGGCTGTGTGCAGTGTGCAGTGTGATTGCGATTGCGTTGTCTGTGGACCTGTCGGGGCAATACGCAAATTGGAGTGGGTCTAGGGTGTCAGGTAGGGTGAAGGTGATATGATCCTTGACTAGTCTCACAAAGCACTTCATGATGACAGAAGTGAGTGCTATGGGGCGATAGTCATTTAGCTCAGTTACCTTAGCTTTCTTGGGAACAGGAAAAATGGTGGCCATCTTGAAGCATGTGGGAACAGCAGATTGGGATAGGGATTAATTGAATATGTCCATAAACACAGCAGCCAGCTGGTCTGCACATGCTCTGAGGACGCGGTGAGGGATGCCATCTGGGCCGGCAGCCTTGCGAGGGTTAACACGTTTAAATGTATTACTCACGTTGGCTGCGGTGAATTAGAGGCCACAGGTTTTGGTAGCGGGCTGTGTCAGTGGCACTGTATTGTCCTCAAAGCGAGCAAAGAAGTTGTTTAGTTTGTCTGTGAGCAAGACATCGGTGTCCACGACGGGGCTGGTTTTCTTTTTGTAATCCGTGATTGTCTGTAGACCCTGGCACATACGTCTCATGTCTGAGCCGTTGAATTGTGACTCTACTTTGTCTCTATACTGACGCTTAGCTTGTTTGATTGCCAAGGCGGAGGGAATAGCTACACTGTTTGTATTCGGTCATGTTTTTGGTCTCCTTGCCATGATTAAAAGCAGTGGTTTGCGCTTTCAGTTTTACGCAAATGCTGCCATCAATCCATGGTTTCTGGTTGGGGAAGGTTTTAATTGTCGCCGTGGGTACAACATCACCGATGCACTTGCTAAAAACTCACTCACCGAATCAGTGTGTACATCAATGTTGTTGTCCGATGCTATTCGAAACATATCCCAGTCCACGTGATCGAAGCAATCTTTAAGCGTGGAATCAGATTGGTCAGACCAGCGTTGAACAGACCTGAGCACCGGTGTTTCCTGTTTTAGTTTCTGTCTATAGGCTGGCAGCAACAAAATGGAGTTGTGGTCAGATTTGCCGAAAGGAGGGCGAGGGAGGGCTTTGTATGCGTCGCGGAAGTTAGAGTAGCAATGATCGAGAATTTTTCCAGCCCGGGTCGCGCAGTCAATGAGCTGATACAATTTAGGGAGTCTTGTTTTCAGATGAGCCTTGTTAAAATCCCCAGCTACAATAAATGCAGCCTCAGGATATGTGGTTTCCAGTTTACATAGAGTTCTTTCAGGGCCGTCGAGGTGTCTGGTTGGGGGGATATACATGGCTGTGATTATAATCGAAGAGAATTCTCTTGGTAGATAATGCGGTCTGCATTTTATTGTAAGGAATTCTAGGTGAGGTGAACAAAAGGACTTGAGTTTGTGTATGTTGTTATGACCACACCACGACTTGTTAATCATAAGGAATACCCCCCCCGCCCTTTTTCTTACCAGAGAGATGTTTGTTTCTATCGGTGCGATGCGTGAAGGTGAATTCATCTTCCAGAGTCTGGTGGAAAGCAGACTGAACCAGGTTTTTCTCTAGGATTTTGCCTGTGCTTAGCTCCATTACATTTTATTTTTAATCCTAAAAAAACTCCCCAATCCTTAATGTTTACAAGCCAACCCATAATATGATGTAGCCACCACTATGCTTAAAAATGTGTAGAGTGGTACTCAGTAACTGTGTTGTATTAGATTTGCCCCAAACATAATATGTTGTATTCAGGACAAAAAGTGAATTGCTTTGCCCATTTTTGCAATATTACTTTATTGCCTTGTTGCAAACATGATGCATGTTTTGGAATATTTTTTATTCTATACAGGCTTCCTTCTTTGCACTCTGTCAGTTAGGTTAGTATTGTGGGGTAACTACAATATTGTTGATCCATCCTCAGTTTTCTCCTATCACAACCAGTAAACTCTGTAACTGATTTAAAGTCACCATTGGCCTCATGGTGAAATCCCTGAGTGGTTTCCTACCTCTCTGGCAACTGAGTTAGGAATGATGCCTGTGTCTTTGTAGTGACTTGGTGTATTGATACATCACCCAAAGTGTAATTAATAACTTGTTGAGGTAGACCATTCAATTATTGTGGGTCAGCTAAGGAGTATTGGTGTCTCTGAGGAGTCTTTGGCCTGGTTTGCTAACTACCTCTCTCAAAGAGTGCAATGTGTATCGTCAGCAAATGTACTGTCTCAGTCACTGCCTGTCACCAAGGGAGTACCCCAAGGCTCGATCCTAGGCCCCATGCTCTTCTCAATTTACATCAACAACATAGCTCAGGCAGTAGGAGGCTCTCGCATCCATTTATATGCAGATGATACAGTCTTTTGCCCCTCAACAGATGTTGTGTTAAACACTTTACAACAAAGTTTTCTTAGTGCCCAACAAGGTTTCACTAAACTTGCTCTGAACATCTCCAAAACAAAGGTCATGTGGTTCCCCCCTCACCCCACTGGTGTGATTACCTCGGAGGGTTTAGAGCTTGAGGTAGTCACCTCATACAAGTACTTGGGAGTATGGCTAGACGGTACACTGTCCTTCTCTCAACACATATCCAAGCTGCAGGCTAAGGTTAAATAAAGACTTGGTTTCCTCTATCGTAATCGGTCCTCTATCACCCCAACTGCCAAACTAACCCTGATTCAGATGACCATCCTACACATGTTTGATTACGGAGACTTAATTTATAGATCGGCAGGTAAGGGTGCTCTTGAGTGGCTAGATGTACTTTATGATTCGGCTATCAGATTTGCCACCAATGCTCCTTATAGGACACATCACTGCACTCTATACTTCTCTGTAAACTGGCCATCTCTGTATACCCAGCGCAAGACCTCTATCTGAGATGCCTACTGCAACCCTCATCCTCCACATACAACACCCATTCTGCCAGTCACATTCTGTTAAAGGTCCCCAAAGCATACACATCTCTGGGTCACTCCTCTTTTCAGTTCGCTGCAGCCAACGACTGGAACAAGTTGTAAAAAACGCTCACACTGGACAGTTTTATCTCCGTCTTTACATTCAAAGACTAAATCATGGACACTTACTGACACTTGTGGCTGCTTCGCGCGATGCTGTCTGTACCATGTTTGTGCTGCTACCATGTTATGCTGCTGCCATGTGTTGCTACCGTGTTGTTGTCATGTCGTGTTGCTACCATGCTGTGTTGTTGTCTTAGGTCTCTCTTTATGTAGTGTTGTGGTGTCTCTCTTGTCATGATGTGTTTTGTCCTACATTTTTATTTCTTATGCCAGCCCCCATCCCCGCAGGAGGCCTTTTGCCTCTTGGTAGGCCATCATTGTAAATAAGAATGTGTTCTTAATTGACTTACCTAGTTAAATAAAGGTTCGAAAAAATATATTAAAAAATCACCATGCTCAAAGGGACATTCAATGTCTGCTTTTTTAAAATCATCTACCAATAGCTGTCCTTCTTTTCGAGGCATCGGAAAACCTCCCTGGTCTTTATGGCTGAATCTGTGTTTGAAATTCACTTTTCAGCTGAGGGACCTTCCAGATAATTGTATGTGTGGGGTACAGAGATGAGGTAGTCATTCAAAAATAATGTTAAACACTATTATTGAACACGAGTACATGCAACTTATGTGACTTGTTAACCAAATTTTTACTCCCTACTCTCAAATTTGTATTTAGGTTTACCATAACAATACTTATTGACTCAAGACATTTCAGGTTTGAACTTTTTATGAATTTGTTTATGAATTTGTAAAAAAATAAAACATAATTCTACTTTGACATTATGAGGTATTGTGTCTAGTCCAGTGACAATTTCTGTACAATTTAATCCATTTTAAATTCAGGCTGTAACACAACACAATGTGGCAAATGTCAAGGGGTGTGAATAATTTCTGAAGGCACTGTACCTAGGGCATCAGTCTCTAAGGTGCAGGGTAGATTACCAGGTGGTAGCTGGCTAGTGGCAGTATCTAAGGTGCAGGGAAGATTACCAGGTGGTAGCTGGCTAGTGACAGTATCTAAGGTGCAGGAAAGGGTACCGAGCGGAGGCCGGCCAGTGATGACTGGTTAACAGTCTGATGACCTGGAGATAGAAGCCATCTTCAATTTTCTGTCCCTGCTTTGATGCCCCTGTACTGTCTTCGCCTGCTAGATGGTAGAAGGGTGAACTGGCTGTGGCTCGGGTGGCTGATGTCCTTGATGATCTTCTTGGCCTTCCTGTGGCACCGGGTGCTGTAGATGTCTTGGGAGGGCAGGCATTGTGCCCCCGGTGATGTATTGGGCTTACCGCACCACCCTCTGGAGAGCCTTGCAGTTGCAAGCGGTGTAGTTGCTGTAGCAGGTGGTGATACAGCCTGACAGAATGCTCTCGGTTGAAGAGATGCTGTTGCGCCTTCTTCACCACAGTGTCGTTGTGGAGGGACCATTTCAAATCCTCAGTGATGTGCACACAGAGGAACTTGAAGGTTTTAACCTTCTCCACTTAGGCCCCATTGATGTGGATGGGGGTGTGCTCTCTCTACGGTCTCCTGTAGTCCACGATCAGCTCCTTTGTTTTGTTGTCGTTGAGGGAGAATTTATTTTCCTTGCTCCCCTCCGCCAGGCCTCTGCCCTCCTCCCTGTAGGCTGTCTCGTCATTGTTGGTAATCAGGCCTACCACTGTTGTGTCGTCAGCAAACTTGATGATTGAGTTGGAGACTTACGGAGCCACACAGTCATGGGTGAAAAGGGAGTACATGAGGGGCTGAGCTGAGCATGCACCCCTGTGGGTCCCCCCTGTTGAGGATCCATGTGCCTACCTTTAACACCTGGGGTCAGCCCGTCAGGAAGTCTAGGACCCAGTTAAGCATGGAGGGGTTCAGACCAAGGGCCCTGAGCTTAGTGATGAGCCTGGAGGGAACTATGGGATTGAAGGCTGAGTGTAGTCGATGAACAGCATTCTCACATTGGTGTTACTCTTGTCCAGGTGTGATAGAGCAGTGTGCAGTGCAATGACTATTGCGTCGTCCGTGGATCTATTGGGGGCGGTATGCAAATTGTAGTGGGTCTAGGGTAGGGATCATCAACTAGATGAGCGGATGGTTGGGGGGCCGGAGTGTAATTACAAATAATCAGACCCCTTCCTCTTTTCTACATTTTGTTGCGTTACAGCCTTATTCTAAAATTGATTCAAAAAAAGTGTCCCTCATCAATCTACACACAATACCCCATAATGACAAAGCGATTAACATTTTTTGAGGTGCAAATTTATTCAAAATAAAAACAGATATACCTTATTTACATAAGTATTCAGACCCTTTGCTATTAGACTTGAAATTGAGCTCAGGTGCATCCTGTTTTCATTGATCATCCTTGAGATGTTTCTACAACTTGATTGCAGTCCACCTGTGGTAAATTCAATTGATTGGACATGATTTGGAAAGGCACACACCTGTCTATATAAGGTCTGATAGTTGACAGTGCATGTCAGAGCAACAACCAAGCCATGACATCAAAGAAATAGTCTGTAGAGCTCCGAGACAGGATTGTGTCGAGGCACAGATCTGGGGAAGGGTTCCAAAAAATTACTGCAGCATTGAAGTTCCCAAAGAACACAGTGGCCTGCTACAAAGGCCTCTGTGTTGAAATTGCTGCAAAGAAACCAGTACTAAAGGACACCAATAGGAAGAAGAGACTTGCCTGGGTCAATACACATGAGCTATGGACATTAGACTGGTGGAAATCTGTCTTTTCGTCTGATGAGTCCAAATTTGAGATTTTTAGTTCCAACCGCCGTGTTTTTGTGAGGTGCAGAGTAGGTGAACGGATGATGTCCGCATGTGTGGTTTCCACCATGAAGCATGGAGGAGGTGTGATGCTGTGGAGGTGCTTTGCTGTTGACGCTGTTGGTGATTTATTTAGAATTCAAGGCACACTTAACCAGCATGGCTACCACAGAATTCTGCAGCAATACGCTATCCCATCTGTTTTGCTCTTAGTGGGAATATCATTTGTTTTTCAACAAGACAAGGACCCAAAACACACCTCTAGGCTGTGTAAGTGATATTTAACCAAGGAGAGTGATTGAGTGCTGCATCAGATGACCTGGCATCCACAATCATCCGACCTCAACCCAATTGAGATGGTTTGGGATGAGTTGGACCGCAGAGTGAAGGAAAAGGGGCCAACAAATGCTCAGCATATGTGGGAACTCCTTCAAGACGGTTGGAAAAGCATTTCTCATGAAGCTGGTTGAGAGAATGCTAAGAGTGTGCAAAGCTGTCATTTCATTTTTAAAAACCTTTATTTAACTATGCAAGTCAGTTAAGAAAAAAATATTATTTACAATGACGGGTTACTCCGGCCAAACCCTGACGACGCTGCGCCGATTGTGCGCCGCTCTATGGGACTCCCAAGCACAGCCAGATGTGATACAGCCTGGATTCAAACCAGGGACTGTAGTGACACCTCTTGCACTGAGATGCAGTGCCTCACACCACTGCGCCACTCGGGAGTCCCAAGGCAAAGGGTGGCTACTTTGAAGAATGAAAAATATAAATACTTTTTTTGGTTACTACTGTACATGATTCAATATGTGTTTTTTTTTCATAGTTTTAATGTCTTCACTATTATTATACAATGTATAAAATACAAACAATAAAGAAAAACCCTTGAATGAGAAGGCGTGTCCAAACCTTTGACTGGTACTGTATGTCAAAGGGACACAAAAGGCACTCGCTCACTTCATGGGCCCGACTCTGTTATGTGACGGTAATGACTCGTCAGTGTTATTTTATAGTCTCAACCATGTGACTTTCCACTCAGGCATGCTTTGGGCCAGACTCAGGTATGTGACGGTGTGGACCCAGACATGAGATGGTCAGATCACACAATCAAGCCGCAGCTCTCAAAGGCAAGTGGCAGCCCCACATGCAGATACAGTCCTTCTGACAGATTATATGGTTATGCTCCATCCTGTAATCCTTTCCTAGGCTCACAAAAGTGGTGACCTAACAATTTGAGAATCCCGTTTTGCTGCTCGCCATCCGTCACACAGTGCTATTACGGGCTTTAATATATTGACGCAGATGTGAAGAGCGCTTTCATGGATCCGGGTTTTTATCATCTCACCTTGGTGTCGGACGTTTCAGAGGGCCACGAAGACCTTCAAGTGCAATCAGCTCAATTGTGTCTGTGAGACGTTGTATTCAGGCTATGAATTGAATGGCCTATATCCTTGTGGGTTGAGGGATATAGGGGGCTCTCTATAAGACACGTTTGAGTTATGAGTCAATTATTCACGTGTGGCTTGAGTGGTATAGGTGTTCTTTGTCTGGCATGCATTAAGCCCTGGGTTTTAGCAGTAAAAAGAAAATGAGAGGTCGGTACCCCACACAGACACATAGCCCAGAGAGAGAGCCTCATCACAGACTCCCCATTGGCCAGGCTTAGACCCCAGGGCTGAGAAAGCTCTCATCCAATAAGACGCCCCGTGAGGAAAGCCCTCGTCCAATAAGATGGCCCCCTGGGGTGAGGCTGGCGGATTACCAGTCTGCCCCTGGTGTTTGGGGCAGTGGGGGCACGAGCGAGGAGGGGGAGGGAGTGCGGTCACCAGGGCCAGCGGGCACCTTTAAATGGTTGCTAGGGAGCAGGTATCAAAGGTCTGCGATTCGCACACAGTCACGGTCATGGAGGAATTAAACAGCAACAAAGAGACAGTTATTCTGCAATAATCCGCACTGTGGAGGGCAAGTTATTCTCCAATAATCAGAGCCGCTGAGGGGGCAGCCAACAGAGGACTGTGATCACAAGAGCATGGTACTGCTCATACACACACCCACCCATACACGTCCTTTGTGTACCCATACACACAAATATATATTTTTTTACACACCACGCCGTTTTCTCTCTCTCTCTCACTCTCACACACACACACACACACACACACACACACACACACACACACACACACACACACACACACACACACACACACCTCCATCCCGCACAGTGTCGTAGCGTGGGAGGATCCCTGTAATCGGCCTCAGAGCCCTCTCCCAGATAGAGAGGTGTTGACTTTGATCTCCTCTGGGTGGTCTGGAGCCGGTGGGATTGGGAATATAGAGATGGAGAGAGGGCTGTCTGTGGGAATATGAAGATATACACAGAGAGCTTAGGGGTGAATCAAGGATCAACTCCAAGAAAGACTTAGACCGGTGACAAAAGTGTGTTGTCTTCCTCTCACTTTGAGATAAGATGAGTTATACCTGGTAAGGACTCCATTGATTATTCGTGGTTGCTTATGGGTGTAAGTGAACACTGTACATCCTCATTTGAAGCACTATGGACCTCCTGTATTCGACGTAAAGTAGCCAGCGGGCATTTGTTGATACAGAGGGAAGAGTGTACATGTAACATGTCTGTGATCTTAGGTGCAGGAACTGAACTGTCTCTCTCTTCATCTTTCTGCTTTTTCCTACTTTCTCTCTATTTCTCCCTCCTCCCTCTCACTGTCTCAGGTGTGAGTTGCTGTGTTGTCGAGGTTCAGAGTCCCAGAGGGAAGCAGGTGTGGTGGATATAGTATATGAGTCGCCCTTCCAGCAGCTCACCTGTGGCTACGACGCCTATATCCGCTCTTGGGACCTCCGCCTCAGCCCCAGGTACGCCGTCCGTCCATCAAGCAAGCTGTCAATCAATATATTTTTTTTTTCGTATTCACGTATGTATAAATTGTCAATGTACTGTGGCTCATATTGTATGGCAAAATGTACCGCTACCAATATAGCACATGCATCAATATACATTATAAAACTGTTCATTCCGGCCACGCATTATGATTTGCAAAAAAGCGTTCTGTGCCGTGCCAAAATGAGAATTAACGTCACGGCTACATCATACACTTAAATACACGTGCTATGAGTCAGCACAGCACACATAAGAGCACTAGCAACACAGTCTAGTCATTCTGCCTCCCCTCCATCTTCCAAAGAGAAAGAGCGCAGTATGTTACTATCCAGTCCGCATTGGGCGGTGCCCATATTGATGCGGAGCGTTTCCACAACAAACCTGGTCCTGCTATCAAAGGAGACGGGGCCATTTGATTTGGGTGGTGTGTGTGTATGTGTGTGAGGTGTTTTTGTGGGGAGGGGTCCAGTCAAGTAACACAAATAAAAGCTGATTGTCAGCTAGCTCTGGGGAGTTGAGTGGAGGGTTGGGCTGGGATGGGGGTCCCTCTTTAGACATCAATAATTCACACCACACACAGCACCCCCAGGAGGCTCCCTGGGACAGTGAGGATGCGCGGGGTGTCTGGACGTTGGGTTCCCGCTGAAAGCAGGACTTTGAGTTTTGCAGATGCCTGGAGGGTATCCGACCAGCGGACAGCAACACACACACACAGTTCATTCTCTGTCTGATATACACTATTGTCTTGGTGTTGTCAAACACCTATCTCTTGTTATGGGTTAATGTTGTGTAGTGTTGTTGTGTATTTTATCAGATTGATCTATCATCTCATGGTCTTGTTGAATATGTACGTTTTGTGTATCACGTTGTTTCATCATATTTTTGGGGTTATTTCTTTATATTTATAATATGTTTTTTTTGGAATTGGGTAAAGGCAAATAGTTTTCTCATGTGATGTGGTATTGTTTTATTTAGTTTTATGTAGAGATGTCGGTTTTTGTGTCGTGGCTGTGACATTCTCTGGGTGAGATGGTCAGAGTGTGTATGCATTCTCTCTACAAACTCTGCTGCATTCTCACCATGTCGGCTATAGGTTTGGCAGAGAGGGGGGAAACGAGAGAGAAAGAGAAGTCAGCCCAATGGGCCTTGTCTACCTCATGCACTCTTGACTCACATTGTCCCAGAAAAACACACTCCAAGAAACCGACACAGCCCAAACTCCCTCAGAGACACACAATAGTAAGTTACTGCTTGACTTTAACCTCAGTTGCCAAGACAGGTAAAGTGGTCTGGTGACAGGGACACTCCTTTGAGGCTGGTCGAATCAGGGCTATATGTGGATATATCTGGTGTCTCTCAACACTTTAGGACCCAATGACAGTGAATTGACCTCGTGCTCATTGGATTGCTAAAATTAGGACGAAGAAACGGTGTGTGCCTGTGTGTGTGTGTGTGTGTGTGTGTGTGTGTGTGTGTGTGCACGCCTGTGTGTGTGTGTGTGTGTGTGTGTGTGAGACTGACTCCAGACGCCTCTGTTGCCTTGCTGTCTGCACCCGGTCCCTGTGCATCACTTATTGATGAGGCTCTAATGGATGATCGATCTCCATTGGCAGAACTCCTAAAATATTTCTCCTACCACCACCTCCTTCCCCACCGCAAACCCAGCCAGCACTCCCAACACCCCAGCGCCTTTCCGTAAACAACAGATGAAGTTTCAGCATCCCCAGACAACTCGCACACAAACCTCACAACATACACCCTACTCAAAACACACACCAACATACACAATCTAACTTACTCAAAACATGCACACACACATTTGCCTTCTTAAAATTCTTCAAAGTACACTCTCCAAAATCCAGTCACATTCCGCACTGTGAAGTAGTGGTCCTTGCCTAGGTCATCAAAGTAAGTTGAACCTAATGAATGCTGTAAAGCTTTCGTTTTGGACTATTTCACCTCCTGCAATTCATAGTATTTCAAGTGAAACACGTCTACTTTTTCAAAAACATCCTCCTGTCCAACAGGAAGTGTGTCATGGAGTGGGAGGAGCCTCACGACAGTGCCCTCTACTGCATCCAGATGGACGGGAATCACATGATTGCCAGTGGCTCCTCCTACGACGGCGTCATGCAGATGTGGGATAAGTGGCAGACCTGCTGCGTAGAGGTATGTGTGTGTAAAATCAATTTGTGTGTGGGTGACGGCCATTTATGACTGTTGTTTTCCTTGCCACAGATGTTGCAGTTATCCTCCGCTGTGAGCAGCCCAGTGTGGTCACCTGATGCAGCACTCCATCACTCTTCGTCTTGGTCAAATAGCCCTTACACAGCCTGGAGGTGTGTTGGGTGATTGTCCTGTTGAAAAACAAATGATAGTTCCACTAACCAGATGGGATGGCGTATCGCTTGCGAATGCTGTGGTAGCCATGCTGGTTAAGTGTGTCTTGAATTCTAAAAAAAATCACAGACAGTGTCACCAGCAAAGCACCCTCACACCATCACACCTCCTCCTCCATGCTTCATGGTGGGAACCACACATGAAGAGATCATCTGTTCACCTACTCTGCGTCTCACAAGACACTGCGGTTGGAACCAAAAATCTCAAATTTGGACTGATCAGAACAAAGGACAGATTTCCACCGGTCTAATGTCCATTGCTCGGGTTTCTTGGCCCAAGAAAGTATCTTCTTCTTATTGGTGTCCTTTAGTAGTGGTTTCTTTGCAGCAATTCGACCATGAAGGCCTGATTCACGCAGTCTCCTCTGAACAGTTGATGTTGAGATGTGTCTGTTATTTGAACTCTGTGAAGCATTTATTTGGGCTGCAATTTCTGAGGCTGGTAACTCTAATGAACTTATCCTCTGCAGCAGAGCTAACTCTGGGTCTTCATGAGAGCCCATCACACCTCCTATTTGAGCTGTTCTTGCCATAATATGGACTTGGTCTCTTTCCAGATTGGTGTGGTTTACAGAAGATAGTCATATCTGTCATATCTGTCACAACACAACTGATTGGGTCAAACACATTAAGAAGGAAAGAAATTCCACAAATTAACTTTTAACAAGGCACACCTGTTAATTGAAATGCATTCCAGGTGACTACCTCATGGAGCTGTTTGAGAGAATGCCAAGAGTGGGCAAAGCTGTCATCAAGGCAACGGGTGGCTACTTTGAAGAATCTCAAATATGAAATATATTTTGATTTGTTTAACACTTTTATGGTTACCCACATAATTCCATATGTGTTGTTTCATAGTTTTGATGTCTTCACTATTATTCTACAATGTAAAAATAAGGAAAAAACCCTGGAATAAGTAGGTGTGTCCAAACTTTTGACTGGTACTGTATATGCGGATACTACGCCCTGAAACCAACATGGAAACCTCTGCCAGGGCAACACAGATCCTGGACTAGACGGCAGGCAAGAACATGTTGTTACAGGACTAATCTAGTGGCCTGGAGGCTCTCTCTCTCTCTCTCTCTCTCTCTCTCTCACACACACACACGATGAAGCCTAGATAACGCTTCCATTGAAGAACACACAGGGAGGTGTTTCCACCTCACACTTTGAGTGACTATGGGCTCTGTCGGATGCTTTGAGGGGATAAAACCATATTAGCCACTGACAGTAACTTAGGAAAACAGTGTTTGGGGTTTCCATTCATTTGACCTCAACACCTGCAGTCAGTCAGGATTGAAGTGTTTAACCTTTGAAAATCCACGTTATAATGTGAGGATCATTTGACGGACAAAGATAAAATACACTCACATCTGGCATATCAAAGTTCTGGACACATATCCAAACCCCACTTACACCTGGTGGTGCGTCATACACTGTAGATATAAACGGGTCTCATTTTGACGTTTTCCTCGGATTTCATTTGGGGAGAGATAGTTGGGGGTTTATTCTGTGTTGTGCTTGGGGTTGTGAGGGAGGGAGGGTGGTTTGGGGGTTGTGGTGTGTGTGCATTTGGTTCCATTGTGAATTCCCGGAGACCCTTCCTGCTTGCCATTAATGGCATATATTAGATCATATTCCCATTAGCTAATATTACGGTAGCAGATAAGAGGAATGGCCACGCTGCGTAAAGACATTGCACAACCATGCAGGAGATGTGGCCCCCAGGGACTGTGCAGAGTTGAATTAATCATATGGACCCAGGGAGGGGCCCCACAGAAGCTGTTCAGTCGTGTGGCCAGTATTTTGTTATCTGTAACGCAGTAGACTGAAATACGGGTTGTGCACTGATGATGATTTGATTGTGTAGAACGTCGTTCTTCACCTGCTGTGTGGCTTGGTATGAAATGCCTGACCTTGCAGGTGTAAGGAATCACACACGCACACACTGAGGATGCCACAGACTGAAGTGTCATCAGGCCACACTACTTGGTACCAACGATGCAGTGCTGTTGTCTGAGGTTCTGTCACAAGGTCAACACAGTGACTCACACAACCCCACCAACCAACTAACTCCCTCTCAGGAAAAGGCTGAAATTAAGACTTCCATTTGGGACAGAAGTGGTGGAGGGGGGGCTGGGTTGAGGGTTGCAAGAAGGGTATTTGTGGTGCCTCTCGTCACACCTAAAGAGCCCAATCACACACCACACTCACCTAGTAACACTTGCACACACCATCGTCTCACAGACTCAGGAGTGAGTGATGTGGGCTTTGCCTGTACCTGCCCTTCTCCCTCAGTAGTGTCAGTTTGGAGGGAACGGATGAGGAAGAATGAGGGGGGTGCAGAGGGCACCTGTACAAACCTCTCTGTCACACAGGTGACGGTGAGCTTAGCAGGGGGACAAAGGATTTCACCTCACCCTCTGCCACAATACCTTCATTCTTGTGACATTAACTCGGTTACATCATTAATATGATTCCCATGTCAGAAATGCAGACGTAAATAATCAAATCAATGGTTTGTTCTTGTCATGCAGGTCTATTAGATTCAGCTAAATGTTCTGGCATTGGTGGCTTTTTCTTTGTTTATCCGGATCTCTAAATGAAGAGTCAGCGGCTAAATATGGCATGTAGCAAGTGTGAAGTGGGCAAACCATCGTGACCTCAACTGAAACACAGCCAGCTGAGACACGCAGGGTATATTTAGCTGAGGGAACCATGTGAAGAGCATCGGGGTGCGTCTGGGTTAGTGGCGACCTGGTTTAAGACGTAAATCACACACACTTGGATCATGCAGATGATGGATGAGGAAATAAAGGTGTCTGGTACTGCCGCGACCTTGCAGTGGAGCATGACTCGCAACAAAATGCATTAGCTTTATGCCAAAACGTGTTAGCAGATGACAGCTGATGGAACAAACCAGGCTGTATGTGAGAAGGAATAGTGGTTAACTTTTTTCAACACAATATGATTTGGCCAATTAGAATTGTCATTTCCGTACCACTACTGTTACTGTTCACACGAGATCAACAGAGTAACCCACTGGCACCTGTCTCAGAGCAATCCAACATCCCTGGACTTTGTTTTCTCACACAATGGATAACCTGTCATTTACCCTCAGCACTTAGCAAGACTAGCAGAGTAACATGAGAACATGTGAAGAATCACACAGTGTTTTCTTGGGCCAAGTTCATTGGACTTGAATGGAAGGAAGGGCTTCCCTTTCAGTGGAGGTGAGCCCTGTTTCCGTGGGCTCAGTGGGCTGTGGTACAACTATGGAGAGGATCAGATATCAGAGCAATGCTGGGCTGAGCATCAGAGCATCATACCAGGGTTGAGATTGGTTTTATGGAGGTGGTTGAACTGTGTTATAAATGAGCTGGCAGGTTTTTACACTGATTTACCAGTCTGCAGTTATGTGCCGAAAGGTGCTGGAGCTTTGAATTCTTGTACCAATGCTGCCATCTACAGATGATGAGAGTAAATGCATGCAAGACACCACTACCAGACTGCCACTACCACTCACATCTGCCACCATTGGTTGCAGGCAGACAAAATACAGGTAAGTGCCAAAAATAAAGGAAACACCAACATAAAGTGTCTTAATAGGATACGTGTCTGGGACTCCATCATTTTGAAAAATTCCATCATTTTGTGTTTTGTTGATTGTGGTGAAAAACTCTGTCTCAGCTTCCGCTCCAGAATCAATTGAGATCTGTTGACTGAGACACACACACACACACTTTAAACCGCTATGATCCTTTGGGACCCCTCTTTCAAAGTCACTGAAATCTTTTCTTCTAGCTACGGTAGCCTAAATAATGAGCAGCTGGGCATTTTTATGGATGACCCTAAGCATTATGGGATGTTAATTGTTTAATTATCTCAAGAACCACACCTATGGAAGCACCTGCTTTCAATATACTTTTCATCGCTCATTTACTCGAGTGTTTTTTGGGGTGGGCAGTTACCTGTATATTGGCACGATGAAAATATCTCCATTTATTTTATTTTCACACAAACTTCCACCTTTTAAAAGAAAAAAAAGGACATGCATGTTTTCCCAAAACACTGAAGTAATGGAGGAAAACTGGATCAAAAGATATCCCCCAGACTAGCTGTCTTTTTTTCTGTTTTGGGTGGGTGGAGCCCAAACCAGCCTTCATTTCAATGTCTACAGAAGTTTAATTTTCATCCGGATCAGACCAAATCTGAACTAATCATAGACATCTATGTTTCACATGTTTAGAGTACAGTGTAATGTACTGTACTATACTGAATTAAACTCTACTGTCCTGTACCGTACTGTACAGTACTCTACTGTGATAATTGTTTGTGATGTTCAAACTTGTGAAGCCTATGATTCATTCAGATTAGGACTTGGTCCACACTGGCCGAATATGTACTTGTTTGGGGGCAGAGCTCATTAGAATAATACACAGCATGCTTTGTGAGTGTTTGTTTTTACATTTAGGTCATTCAGCAGACACTCTTATCCAGAGTGACTGACAGTCAGTGCATTCAACTAAGGTCGGTCAACAACAACATATTACAATCGTAGCAAGATAATAAACAAATCTGTAACCGTCCTTTACTGCAAATCGTATTGTTGTTCAAAGTGGTCTGTAGGTTGGACTACTTTAAACGTCCTCACTGCCAGTTCTAAAGATTTTGAATGTGACAGATAGGAGCAAAAATACATAATCTGTTGCAATCTTCAGTTGTCTCCTCTTTCCTATATTATTGTGATATAATGCTAACTTCATTGAGAATGTAATGTAGGTGCAGTTGAAATTTCTCCATAGAGTCGATGACCAAAAAAATAGATATTTTCAACGTCCGCATAAGACTTATTTTCAACGTCCACATAAGAGTTACTTTCAACGTCTGCATAAGACTTATTTTCAACGTCCATATAAGACTTATTTTCAACGTCTGCATAAGACTTATTTTCAACGTCCATATAAGACTTATTTTCAACGTCCGCATAAGACTTATTTTCAACGTCCGCATAAGACATTGCTTCAACGTCCAGAAAATACATATTTACAATGTTCTGAATATACAGTATATCACAAAAGTGAGTACACCCCTCACATTTTTGGAAATATTTATATCTTTCCATGTGACAACACTGAAGAAATGACACTCTGTTACAATGTAAAGTAGTGAGTGTACAGCTTGTATAACAGTGTAAATTTGCTGTCCCCTCAAAATAACTCAACACACAGCCATTAATGTCTAAACCGCTGGCAACAAAAGTGAGTACACCCCTAAGTGAAAATGTCCAAATTGGGCCCAAAGTGTCAATATTTTGTGTGGCCACCATCATTTTCCAGCACTGCCTTAACCCTCTTGGGCATGGAGCTCACCAGAGCTTCACATGTTGCCACTGGAGTCCTCTTCCACTCCTCCATGACGACATCACGGAGCTGGTGGATGTTAGAGACCTTGCACTCCTCCACCTTCCATTTGAGGATGCCCCACAAATGCTCAATAGGGTTTAGGTCTGGAGGCATGCTTGGCCAGTCCATCACCTTTACCCTCAGCTTCTTTAGCAAGGCAATGGTCGTCTTGGAGGTGTGTTTGGGGTCGTTATCATGTTGGAATACTGCCCTGCGGCCCAGTCTCCGAAGGGAGGGGATCATGCTCTGCTTCAGTATGTCACAGTACATGTTGGCATTCATGGTTCCCTCAATGGCTCCCCAGTGCCGGCAGCACTCATGCAGCCCCAGACCATGACACTCCCACCACCATGCTTGACTGTAGGCAAGACACACTTGTCTTTGTACTCCTCACCTGGTTGACACCACACACGCTTGACACCATCTGAACCAAATAAGTTTATCTTGGTCTCATCAGACCACAGGACATGGTTCCAGTAATCCATGTCCTTAGTCTGCTTGTCTTCAGCAAACTATTTGTGGGCTATCTTGTGCAACATCTTTAGAAGAGGCTTCCTTCTGGGACAACAGCCATGCAGACTAATTTGATGCAGTGTACAGCATATGGTCTGAGCACTGACAGTCTGACCCCCCACCCCTTCAACCTCTGCAGCAATGCTGGCAGCACTCGTACGTCTATTTCCCAAAGACAACCTCTGGATATGACTCTGAGCATGTGCACTCAACTTCTTTGGTCGACCATGGCAAGGCCTGTTCTGAGTGGAACCTGTCCAGTTAAACCACTGTATGGTCTTGGCCACCGTGCTGCAGCTCAGTTTCAGGGTCTTGGTAATCTTCTTATAGCCCAGGCCATCTTTATGTAGAGCAACAATTTAAAAACAATTTAAATCCTCAGAGAGTTCTTTGCCATGAGGTGCCATGTTGAACTTCCAGTGACCAGTCAGTATGAGGGAGTGTGAGAGCGATGACACCAAATTTAACACACCTGCTACCCATTCACTCCTGAGACCTTTTAACACTAACGAGTCACATGACACCGGGGAGGAAAAATGGCTAATTGGGCCCAATTTGGACATTTTCACTTAGGGGTGTACTCACTTTTGAGTAGTGTTGTCACATGAAAAGATATACTCAAATATTTACAAAAATGTGAGGGGTGTACTCACTTTTGTGATATACTGTACATATTTTCGACGTCGGAAAAAGATGTCTTATAACCTTTCATTCAGCACCTGAAATCCACTTGATGTCAACGTCTGGAAAAGACGTCTAATAGACATCTTTTTAGCGTAATTTAGCTTATTGGGATTGTGTATTTATTTGTATTTTTATTTAGAACATTTCGGTATTATTTGTCTAACTATGTGATTGTGAAATTGTCTCAGCTGAAGACCAAAAAACTGCAACACAGCAAGATTGAGCTAATTGTGTTAATTGTGAATGTATGCGTGTGTGTTTACCGCTGTTTGTACCAGAATGTGAATGAAGAAAGGCAACCATTACCCCCCCACCCCACTCACATACATACAACCCCTCCATCCACCCCACACACCCCCAACTCTAACTCCACCCTCATCACCTGTCAGTCATCCACGGGTCCCTGGGCTGAGGAACACAGGCCTGTCAGAGGGACCTCCAGCAGCCCTCAAAGAAAGAACCCCCCCCGCCAAAATAAGTAAAATTTAAGAAAGTCGGCCCTACTTTGCAGATCAGTCAGTAGATACCTGATTGTCACTCTGAGAGTCACAGCCTAATCCTATTGTGTCCTCTATAGGATTACTCTCTGTGGTCCCTCTCTCCCTGTGGCTGCGCGCGGGAGAAAAACCAGATTAAGGGGATTAGCTTGTATCCTCCTGACTTGTCAAGCTGGGATGTAAGGAACCATTGACTTCTGGGATATGAATGAGAGAAGTGCCTAAAAAAAGAGGCAATGAAAGGCAGTGAACAAGAAAAATTCCTGAAAGAACAATGTGATTTGTTTGCTTTTGTTCCCTTTAACTGGGCTGAAAGGTTCAAAGGGCTTCCCCTGAGGAAAGGAAACCACCAAGCGCAGAGAGAGGGATAGAGCGAAGGAGAGGGAGAGGGAGAGGGAGGGAAAGATGGATGGAGGTAGAGAGAGAGAAAGAAAGAAAGAAAGGGAGAAAGAGAGGGAACTAGGGCGGGAGAAAGAAAATGAGTGAGGGTGGGAAAGAGAGAGGGGAAGAAAAAGAGAGGGGGGACAGAGGAAAAGAGAGGAAGAGATCCACATCTCATTTCTATAACAAGCATGTAGGGCTTTCTTGTTTTTTTTGTACAATATTACATTAATGTATTGCCTTTACCATGTTCCTAGAATTACCCATTTTTCTTCTCCAGCCATTGATCATCATCCAGTATACACTTCCTATAGATTCCAGGAGAATGAGATATGGAATCAATCTCAATCAAGTCATCCAGAAATTAACCCTAAACTCCATCCATAAAATATTTTCCACACACAGCTACATGTAACCTACTTGGACACTGGTTCCCCACATTTCCCACTCTCCCACGCCGAATAGCTTGAAGCCACAGAGCTCTTCTCGAAGGCTCCATTTCCCTACGTGGGAGCATGTTGACCTGGTTACATGTGCATTGAACAACAGAGCAGCTTTTCAGCATTTAAAAAAAAAAATTGTATGAGAAAAAAATAGACAACAAAGTTTGCTCTTTTACGATGGGGGTCAATGGGAAATAATGTTTGTTTTCCCCAATTTATGGGCATGGTCGGGGGGAATTCCTTCTTATGACATGAATACCAACTCGAGTATGCGAATGCGCCTCAACCAATGAAAACGTGTGGTGGACAGGGCCGGCCAGGGAAGTTATATAAGGTTATAGGGTTATCATAAGGTTTTCTATTCTCTCTGACATGTGTTTCTTTGTATAATCCAGCTGTGGAAGACAGTCTCCCTTGAACTGCCAGCTTTTTGAAAAGCAACTTTGAGACTCTGTATGAAAGTTCAATATATTATTATTAATAACAACATATATGCCTAATATTATAATAAACATGTAATAAACAATATAGATATAACCAAAGGAAAGTTTACAGCTATCTACACTGGTACAACTATTCTACAGGTATCGAGAAAGTTTTAAAGAAAGTTTTAAACCACCATTTCCTAGTTGCTAAAATTCTAATAGTTCGCCTATTTTCAGAGTATGTGACAAAACAAGTATAGTGTAGAGAATCATTTTACCATCTAAACCAAAGTGAAATATATTTTTCCGAAGCAAAAATATTGTATTTTCAGCCTTTTGAAGCTGGTGTACGAAACCGAAATTAAAGCAAAAACTAAACTTAATGGAAAACTCCACCCGAAAACTATTTTTTGGTACAGTATTTGTTTCATTAGTCCATTGTTGATATAGTCCCAAAATATTTTGCCTGTCAGCAATCACGTTTTCAAGATATGTAACTTTCAGAATACCAAAATGTGGCCCATATGATGCAAATTACATCATATGATGCAAAATGCATCATACTGGCCAGATTTCTGTACTTTGTTTCACACAGTTTTTGAGTCCTTCATCGGTGGAAAATAAATAAGCTACAAAATAAATAGGCAAGTAATGAGACCAATTTATTACATCAGAAAAGGTCTCTTAGGTGAACATCAATCTGGTCCTTTGCTCCGTAAGGTGAGACTGCATCCGAAACAGAAGGCTGGACCACAAGGGAAGCTGAGGTGCAGTTTGTGGATGGGACATTTTACCCTTCACTGCAGTAGTTTGCATTCTCCTGTGCTTTCTGGACTTCCTCATGCCTTCACTCAGCTCCTCCTTGGGTTTGAAAGCACTATATGGTGGAAGCATGGCAGCGGGAAGATGTTTTGGGTTGGGGGTGCTGAGGAGTATTTTTATCTACTAATACAGGAGTAATAAATTCCTTTTTTTTCTTCATACATTTTTTTCAGGGGGTGCTGCAGCACCCACAACATCCCTACTCCCCGCAGCTACGGGTGGAAGGTGCTTCTCCTGTGGGCGAGACAAAACAATTCTAACGCAGTAACTTTTATTGGACCGCCATAAACACAAATGTACCCACAAAATATTTCATTTGTTTACAAATGGTGACAATAAAATTAACCTAACACAAAAATAAGTGATCCACATAACAAATCTATTGATTGACCATTGATTTACTGCAATGTATGAAATAGAGTGTAAACAGTGATTAACAAATATAACAAGGTATAACAATATGAGCACTACTTACCCAACACCACGTCAAGTGTAGATCTCTTGACGTAACGGCTAAGAATCCCCCCCGAATTCGCTATTCGTGTCAGTGGTGGGAGGGCGCCCATAAGGCCATCGGGGGGGCATGTATACTTAAGAAGGAAGGAGGTAGTGCTCTTCAGAAGGAAGGAGGGGGAGTAGTGACCTTACCCCAACACCTAACAACCTCATCGAGAGTTCCAATTCTCTCAGTGTAACTGCTAAGGTGTTGGGATGTCAGTCGCTGGACACGCGTTTGAGTCCTAGTCAGAGATACCCCTGAATTCACTATGGCGTTATTAAATGGGCACCCTATTCCCTATTGGCCAGGTCAAAAGCAGTGCCCTATGTAGGGAATTGGGTATCATTTGGGACAATGGTAGAACTTTGTAATGGAGATAATGTGCTTTTAATTAGCTGAATTCATTGATCACACACACACCCTGACCGACACATCCCGTGTCTGACACAGCTCACTAATTGGTCTTTTCACCAATCAAATCTGGAAAAGATCTAATGTGAAAGATCTGATGTGAATGGTCAAAATACCAATTAGTGGAAAAATATCACAATTGGGCTGCCTGTATAAACAAAGCTATAGTGTACCACAACCAGAAACATACAATATTATACATTCAAAAAGTTGGCCCAACTAAATACAGTGCATTAGGAAGGTTTTCAGACCCCTTGAGTTTTTCCACATTTTGTTACGTGACAGCCTTATTCTAAAATGGAAATCTATGCTGCAATAGTCTATGTGCTGGGGGCCGAGGGTCAGTTTGTTATATCTGGTGTAATTTGTTATATCTGGTGTATGCTCCCTCTAATTCTCTCTGTCCCTCCCCTCCCGGAGGACCTGAGCCCTAGGATCATGCCTCAGGACTACCTGGCCTGATGCCTCCTGGCTGTCCCCAGTCCACCTGGTCATGCTGCTGCTCCAGTTTCAACTGTTCTGCCTGCGGCTATGGAACCCTGACCTGTTCACCGGACGTACTACCTTTTCCCGGACCTGCTGTTTTTCTCTCACTCTCTTTCTTCCGCACCCGCTGTCTCGACCTCTGAATGCTCTACTATGAAAAGCCAACTGACATTTACTCCTAAGGTACTGATCTGTTGCACCCTCTACAACCACTGTAATTATTATTTGACCCTGCTGGTCATCTTTGAATGTTTAAAAATCTTGAAGAACAATCTGTTCTTAATTGCCATGTATTCATATAACCTCCACCCAGCACAGCCAGAAGAGGACTGGCCACCCATCAGAGCCTTGTTCTTCCCTAGGTTTCTTCCTAGGTCCTTGCCTTTTTAGGGAGTTTTTCCTAGCCACCGTGCTTCTACATCTGTATTGTTTACTGTCTGAGGTTTTAGGGTAGGACTTTGTGACATCTGATGTAAAAAAGGTCTTTATAAATACATTTGATTGATGAAATAGTTTTTTCCCCTCATCAATCTACACACAATACCCCATGATGACAAAACAAAATCCGGATATTTAACTCAGCAAAAAAATAAACGTCCTCTAAACTGCGTTTATTTTCAGCAAACTTAACATGTGTAAATATTTGTATGAACATAACAAGATTCAACAACTGAGACATAAATTGAACAAGTTCCACAGACATGTGACTAACAGAAATGGAATAATGTGCCCCTGAACAAAGGGGGGTCAAACTCAAAAGTAACAGTCAGTATCTGGTGTGGCCACCAGCTGCATTAAATACTGCAGTGCATCTCCTCCTCATGGACTGCACCAAATTTGTCAGTTCTTGCCCCACTCTTCCACCAAGGCACCTGCAAGTTCCCGGACATTTCTAGGGAAAATGGCCTTAGCCCTCACCCTCCGATCCAACATGTCCCAGACGTGCTCAATGGGATTGAGATCCGGGCTCTTCGCTGGCCATGGCAGAACACTGACATTCCTGTCTTGCAGGAAATCACGCACAGAATGAGCAGTGTGGCTGGTGGCATTGTCATGCGGGATGGCCATGTCAGGATGAGCCTGCAGGAAAGGTACCACATGAGGGAGGAAGATGTCTTCCCTGTAACGCACAGCGTTGAGATTGCCTGCAATGACAAGCTCAGTCCGATGATGCTGTGACACACTGCCCCAGACCATGACATACACTCCACCTCCAAATCGATCCCGCATCAGAGTACAGGCCTCGGTGTAATGCTCATTCCTTCAATGATGAAAGCGAATCCGACCATCACCCCTAGTGAGACAAAACTGCGACTCGTCAGTGAAGAGCACTTTTTGCCAGTCCTGTCTGGTCCAGCGACAGTGGGTTTGTGCCCATAGGCGACGATGTTGCCGGTGATGTCTGGTGAGGACCTGCCTTTCAACAGGCCTACAATCCCTCAGTCCAGCCTCTCTCAGCCTATTGCAGACAGTCTGAGCCCTGATGGAGGGAATGTGCATTCCTGGTGTAACTCTGTCAGTTGTAGTTGCCATCCTGTCCCTGTCCCGCAGGTGTGATGTTCGGATGTACCGACTCTGTGCAGGTGTTGTTACACGTGGTCTGCCACTGCGAGGACGATCATCTGTCTGTCCTGTCTCCCTGTAGCACTGTCTTAGGTGTCTCACAGTACGGACATTGCAATTTATTGCCCTGGCCACATCTGCAGTCCTCATGCCTCCTTGCAGCATGCCTAAGGCACATTTACACAGATGAGCAGGGACCCTGGGCATCTTTCTTTTGGTGTTCTTCAGAGTCAGTAGAAAGACCTCTTTAGTGCCTTAAGTTTTCATAACTGTGACCTTAATTGCCTACCGTCTGTAAGCTGTTAGTGTCTTAACGACCGTTCCACAGGTGCATGTTCATTAATTGTTTATGGTTCATTGAGCAAGCATGGGAAACAGTGTTTAAACCCTTTACAATGAAGATCTGTGAAGTTAGTTGGAATTTTATGAATTATCTTTGAAAGACAGGGTCCAGAAAAAGGGACGTTTCTTTTTTTCTGAGTTTATAAATAAAATGTTTTTACATTAAAATCGTGATTTACAAAAGTATTCAGACTCTTTGCTATGAGACTCAAAATTGAACTCAGGTAAATCCTGTTTTCATTGATCATCCTTGAGATGTTTCTATAACTTGATTGGAGTCCCCCTGTGGTAAATGCAATTCATTGGACATGATTTGGAAAGGCACACACCAGTGGAGGCTCCTCAGAGGAGGAAGGGGAGGACCATCCATAAAAATAAAGGGGACGAACATCCATAAAAATAAAAATAGTGAAGCATTAAAAAAGTTATATTTTTTAGATAAAACTATATTAAATATATTCATATGTCACTACATAACTGGTTAAAATACACTGTTTTGCATTGAAGGTCTACAGTAACTTCAACAGCACTGTCTGGGCTATTACCATGGTGTCCTCCCGAGGACAGCTAGCTTTCATCCTCCTCTGGCTACATTGACTTCAATGCAAAACCTAGGAGGCTGGTAGGCCTCACTCCCTTCCATAGACATACATGGTAATTGTGACCACTTCCAGAGGACGTCCTCCAACCAATCAAAGCTTTTGCGGTATGAACTGACATGTTCATCCAATCATAGATGTAGGATCAGAGAATGAACCTAGTGTGTTGTATTGGGATTGTGCCACAGAGCATTATGGGGTTCTATGTGTTGAGAAGCTTGGTGACATTGTTGGATAGAGATTAACAGTGATAGTTGAGTATTTTTGCGACATTATTCAATTCAAATGAGTTTTTTCAAATTACAGGAGATGGAGGAGGTATATTATACATTGTTTTCTTGGGTTTAGAACTTTATTTTTTGTGTCCAGTTAGTGCAATGATTTAAATTTGCCTTGATAACTTCAGTAGCTGGCTAGCTACCAGTGCGAGTGTGCATTTCTCTCTGCCAAAATGGTAGAATGGCCAACGCTGCTGGAAATGTTATGGACTTTTTGTTGAAGAACCCCTTTCATTCTCTGGGGTACACGGAAAAGGTGCGAATTAAAAGTGAGGGTCGACCACTGCCTGAGATCAGTTTCATGAAGAAGGATGAAAAGGTGAGGGCTTTTAATACCCAACTGGTATCAAATATATAGCTGGTTAACAGGGAGCCTATCATCAAGCCGCCTGTAATTGCACGTTAAGATTCTTTACATGCTGAACATCTTTTCTGGGATGTCAAAAACAATTCAGAATGATTTGATAGCTTCCATCACATAAAGGTTATATTAAAGAGAGGTATACGCAGCACTTTTTTTTGCATGTGCTCAAGTAGACTTTGCACTTTCCTCCGGTATTTATTTAGCAAGGATGATAATCAAGGTTGATTATGTAATCCCGGTTATGTGAGCTATATGGATCACTCCAATATATTGGTATCACTCCGCAGCGGAGGGATAAATCCAAGGGGAGGGTTTACAGATTTACTCCCGTGTACACCTGTGTCATGGCTGGGGTTTGCCCCTATATATAGACCATATGGCAAGGACACAAGTTCTCTACATCATTTTTGAGGCACCTCTAGCACCGTAGAGGTTTGGAGTGATCCCTATAGCTCACATAATCGTGGTTACATACGTAACCTTCGGGTCAACCCCGTGCAGCAAGTGGAGAACCCAAAAGGAGGGGCTGGCCTTGTGGCCGGCTGCTCCAGGCTGCAAACAGCCAGTGAGTATACGTCCATGCAATATATTGCACTTACCAGTGACTTACCAAGCGAACTTCAGAAAGATTGGACCTCAAACCATACGGACATGAGAAAATGAAAGAGAACGTGTGTCGCGGCCATGGGGTCTATATATAGGGGCGGACCCCAGCCGTGACACAGGTGTACACGGGAGTAAATCTGTAAACCCTCACCCCCCCACAGAGTTTTTTTCAGGAGTTTTTAAAACCATGTGACTTGATAAGGAAAAACTGGTCCCATCATAGCCAATATGAAACCTTTTTACAACTGATTAATGACTGTCATTCCTTATAGGGTCCAGAGTTTTCCTAGTTAGGTTAACATATAGGGAACAACTCCAGGCCCCACAGGGTAAAAATTGCCCCACCGCTCTGGGACCTATGGTGCCACCAGTCTGCTCACAGTTGTCAGTTATCGTCAGGTATGTGGATGATCAGGGCTTTATTCAGGAACGTTTCTTGAGCTACTTTGATTTGTCAAGTGGGCGAGATGCGCAGTCTGCGTTCAACTTGATGAAGAAAAAGATCAGGGTGCCTTGTGAGGATCAGGTGACGAGTGGCTAATCTGCCTTTGCCTTCCATCCTGCTAGCTAATGTTCAATCCCTGGAAAATAAATGGGAACAACTGAAAGCACGTATATCCTACCAACGGGACATTAAAAACTGTAATTTCTTATGTTTCACCGAGTCGTGTCTGAACGACGACATTATGAACATACAGCTGGCGGGTTATATACTCTATCGGCAGGTTAGAACAGCAGCCTCTAGGAAGACACAGGGCGAGGGCCTATGCATATATGTAAACAAAAGCTGGTGCACGATATCAAAGGAAGTCTCAAGGTTTTACTCGCCTGAGGAAAAATGTAAAATCTCATGATAAGCTGTAGACCACACTATCTACCTAGAGAGTTTTCATCTGTATTTTTCGTAGCTGTCTACATACCGCCACAGACCGATGCAAGCACTAAAACCACACTTAATGAGCTATATACCTCCATAAGCAAACAGGAAAACGCTCATCCAGAGGCGGTGCTCCTAGTGGCTGGGGACTTTATTGCAGGGAAACTTAAATCAGTTAAACCTAATTTCTATCAGCATGTTAAATGTGCAACCGAGGGAAAAAAAATTCTAGACCACCTTTACTCCACACACAGTTCTCCCTCGCCCTCCTTTTGGCAAATCTGGCCATAATTCTATCCCCCTGATTCCTGCTGACAAACGAAAATTAAAGCAGGAAGCACCAGTGACTCGGTCTATAAAAAAGTGGTCAGATGAAGCAGATGCTAAACTACAGGACAGTTTTGCTATCACAGACTGGAATATTTTCCTGAATTCTTTCGATGGCATTGAGGAGTACACCACATCAGTCACTGGCTTTATCAATAAGTGCATCGAGGACGTCATCCCCACAGTGACTGTACGTACATACCCCAACCAGAAGCCATGGATTACAGGCAACATTCGCACTGAGCTAAAGGGTAGAGCTGCCACTTTCAAGGAGTGGGACTCTAACCCGGAAGCTTATAAGATATCCCGCTATGCCCTCCGACGAACCATCAAACAGGCAAAGCGTCAATACAGGACTAAGATCGAATCATACTACACCGGCTCCGACGCTCGTCGGATGTGGCAGGGCTTGCAACTATTACAGACTACAAAGGGAAGCACAGCTGAGAGCTGCCCAGTGACATGAGCCTATCAGACGAGCTAAATAACTTATATGCTCTCTTCGAGGCAAAAAACACTGAAACATGAATGAGAGCATCAGCTGTTCCCGGACGACTGTGTGATTACCTTCTCCGCAGTCGATGTCAGTAAGACCTTTAAACAGGTCAACATTCACAAGGTCGCAGTGCCAGACAGATTACCAGGATGTGTATTCCGATCATGCACTGAATAACTGGCAAGTGTCTTCACTGACATTTTCAACCTCTCCCTGTCTGAGTCTGTAATTCCAACATGTTTCAAGCAGACCATCATAGCCTCTGTGCCCCAGAACACTAGGGTAACCTGCCTAAATGACTACTGACCCGTAGCACTCACGTCTGTAGCCATGACATGCTTTGAAAGGCTGGTCATGGCTCACATCAACACCATTATCCCAGAAACCCTAGACCCACTCCAATTTACATACCGCATCAAGAGATCCACAGATGACGCAATCTCTATTGCACTCCACACTGCCCTTTCGCCACTGGACAAAAGGAACACCAATGTGAGAATGTTATTCATTGATTACAGGTCAGCATTCAACACCATAGTGCCCTCAAAGCTCATCACTGAGCTAAAAACCCTGGGACTAAACACCTCCCTCTGCAACTGGATCCTGGACTTCCTGACTTCCTGCACGACTCCAACACCATCATTAAGTTTGCTGATGACACAACAGTGTTAGGCCTCATCACCGATAACAATCAGACAGCCTGACCATGTGGTGCAAGGACAACAACCTCTCCCTCAACATGATCAAGACAAAGAAGATGATTGTGGACTAAAGGAAAAGGAGGATCGAGCATGCCCCCATTCTCATAGATGGGGCCTTAGTGGAGCAGGTTGAGAGCTTCAAGTTCCTTGGCATTCACATCACCAACAAACTAACATGGTCCAAGCACACCAAGACAGTTGTGAAGAGGGCACAACAAAACCTATTCAGACTGAAAAGATTTGTCATGGGTCCTCAGATCCTCAAAAGGTTTTACAGCTGCACCATCAAGAGCATCCTGACGGGTTGCATCACTGCCTGGAATGGCAACTGCTAGGCCTCCGACCGCAAGGCGCTAGGAAGAGGTGTCAGAGGTGACAGAGGTGTCAGAGGAAGGCCCTAAAAATTGTCAAAGCCTCCAGCCACCCTAGTCATTCTGTCTGTTCTGTCTGCTACTGCATGGCAAGTGGTACTGGAGCGCCAAGTCTAGGTCTAAGAGGCTTCTAAATAGCTTCTACCCCCAAGCCATCCTGAACAGCTAATCAAATGGCAACCTGGAATATTTGCATTGCCCGTCCCTCTTCTACGCTGCTGCTACTCTGTTATTATCTATGCATAGTCACTTTAATAACTCTACCTACTTGTACATATTACCTCAATTACCTCGACACCGGTGCCACCGCACATTGACTCTGTACCGGTATGGACTCTGTACCGGTACCCCCTGTATATAGCCCTTCTATTGTTATTTACTGCTGCTCTTTAATTATTTGTTATTCCAATTTCTTTCTTTTTTTTGTAGGTATTTTCTTTAAACTGCATTGTTGGTTAAGGGCTTGTAAGTAAGCATTTCACTTTAAGGTCTACACCTGTTGTATTCGGCTCATGTGACAAATAAAATGTGATGTGATTTCAATGACATCATCAACCAATTAGTAGACAATTAGTAGACATCTAGTAACTGGTCAAAAGCACACAATGTACACCAATGATGTCAAAGGAAACATTTATCTATCTTTTTTACTACAAAACATGGAAACGCACCATTTTCACATATGTTGATGTTGGGGTGATGCTGGAGAGGATGAATAGGAAGTTGAAAAATTGTGAAGTTTCCCTTTAACGTTACTTTAGTTGCTCCACCCCACAGATACAAGCGGTTTAGTTATAGTGCAATTCCACCACTTTTCAACCTGATATTCATTATCTCCAGCACAATACTGCACGTTTCTATGTTTTGTACCAAAAAATATAAAGTCAACATTTGGTGTGTGTCTGATGACGTCATTAAAAGTTCAAATATTTCAACACTGAGATTCGCGGTGACGTGGGAAGCAAGAAAACACCCTCCCCCGGCTAAAAACGAATTGCAGGTTTTGAAAATCACCGTTCTTTACATTTAGGATTTTTTTAAAGAACCTTTCTTATCTTTTCAGATAATAGGAATGTGCCATTTTCACATAGGTAAACACTTGTATGATCCACCGCTGCCCCCTGGACACTGATCACTTGGCTACATAGCTGATGCATGCTGGACTGTCCAGTAATCACGGTACTCCATTCTGCTTGTTTATGTTTTATCTGTCGGCCCCAGCCGCACTCAGGCTCTGTGTGTAGTTAATCCGACCCTCCCTGCCTAGTCATCGCCATTTTACCTGCTGTTGTTGTGCTAGCTGATTAGCTGTTGTTGTCTCACCTACTGTTTTAGCTACTGTTTTAGCTAGCTCTCCCAATTCAACACCTGTGATTACTGTATGTCTCTCTCAAATGTCAATATGCCTTGTATACTGTTGTTCAGGTTAGTTATCATTGTTTTAGTTTACAATGGAGCCCCTAGTTCCACTCTTCATACCCCTGATACCTCCTTTGTCCCACCTCCCACACATGCGGTGACCTCACCCATTACAACCAGCATGTCCAGAGATACAACCTCTCTCATCATCACCCAGTGCCTGGGCTTACCTCCGCTGTACCCGCACCCCACCATACCCCTGTCTGCGCATTATGCCCTGAATATATTCTACCATGCCCAGAAATCAGCTCCTTTTATTCTCTGTCCCCAACGCTCTAGGCGATCAGTTTTGATAGCCTTTAGCCGCACCCTCATTCTACTCCTCCTCTGTTCCGCGGGTGATGTGGAGGTAAACCCAGGCCCTGCTTGTCCCCAGGCACCCTCATTTGTTGACTTCTGTGATCGAAAAAGCCTTGGTTTCATGCATGTCAACATCAGAAGCCTCCTCCCTAAGTTTGTTTTACTCACTGCTTTAGCACACTCTGCTAACCCTGATGTCCTTGCCGTGTCTGAATCCTGGCTCAGGAAGGCCACCAAAAATTCTGAGATTTCCATACCCAACTATAACATTTTCCGTCAAGATAGAACTGCCAAAGGGGAGGAGTTGCAGTTTACTGCAGAGAGAGCCTGCAAAGTAGTGTCATACTTTCCAGGTCCATACCCAAACAGTTCGAACTACTAATTTTGAAAATTACTCTCTCCAGAAATAAGTCTCTCACTGTTGCCGCCTGCTACCGACCCCCCTCAGCTCCCAGCTGTGCCCTGGACACCATTTGTGAATTGATTGCCCCCCATCTAGCTTCAGAGTTTGTTCTGTTAGGTGACCTAAACTGGGATATGCTTAACACCTCGGCAGTCCTACAATCTAAGCTAGATGCCCTCAATCTCACACAAATCACCAAGGAACCCACCAGGTACAACCTTAAATCTGTAAACAAGGGCACCCTCATAGACGTCATCCTGACCAACTGGCCCTCCAAATACACCTCTGCTGTCTTCAACCAGGATCTCAGCGATCACTGCCTCATTGCCTGTATCCGCTACGGAGCCGCAGTCAAACGACCACCCCTCATCACTGTCAAACGCTCCCTAAAACACTTCTGTGAGCAGGCCTTTCTAATCGACCTGGCCCGGGTATCCTGTGAGGACATTGACCTCATCCCGTCAGTTGAGGATGCCTGGTCATTCTTTAAAAGTAACTTCCTCACCATTTTAGATAAGCATGCTCCGTTCAAAAAATGCAGAACTAAGAACAGATACAACCCTTGGTTCACTCCAGACCTGACTGCCCTCGACCAGCACAAAAATATCCTGTGGAGGACTGCAATAGCATCGAATAGTCCCCGCGATATGCAACTGTTCAGGGAAGTCAGGAACCAATACACGCAGTCAGTCAGGAAAGCTAAGGCCAGCTTCTTCAGGCAGAAGTTTGCATCCTGTAGCTCCAACTCCAAAAAGTTCTGGGACACTGTGAAGTCCATGGAGAACAAGAGCACCTCCTCCCAGCTGCCCACTGCACTGAGGCTAGGTAACACGGTCACCACCGATAAATCCATGATTATCGAAAACTTCAACAAGCATTTCTCAACAGCTGGCCATGCCTTCCGCCTGGCTACTCCAACCTCAGCCAACAGCTCTGCCCCCCCCGCAGCTACTCGCCCAAGCCTCTCCAGGTTCTCCTTTACCCAAATCCAGATAGCAGATGTTCTGAAAGAGCTGCAAAACCTGGACCCGTACAAATCAGCTGGGCTTGACAATCTGGACCCTCTATTTCTGAAACTATCCGCCGCCATTGTCGCAACCCCTATTACCAGCCTGTTCAACCTCTCTTTCATATCGTCTGAGATCCCCAAGGATTGGAATGCTGCCGCAGTCATCCCCCTCTTCAAAGGGGAGACACCCTGGACCCAAACTGTTACAGACCTATATCCATCCTGCCCTGCCTATCTAAGGTCTTCAAAAGCCAAGTCAACAAACAGGTCACTGACCATCTCGAATCCCACCGTACCTTCTCCGCTGTGCAATCTGGTTTCCGAGCCGGTCACAGGTGCACCTCAGCCACGCTCATGGTATTAAACGATATCATAACCGCCATCGATAAAAGACAGTACTGTGCAGCCATCTTCATCGACCTTGCCAAGGCTTTCGACTCTGTCAATCACCATATTCTTATCGGCAGACTCAGTAGCCTCAGTTTTTCGGATGACTGCCTTGCCTGGTTCACCAATTACTTTGCAGACAGAGTTCAGTGTGTCAAATCGGAGGGCATGCTGTCCGGTCCTCTGGCAGTCTCTATGGGGGTGCCACAGGGTTCAATCCTCGGGCAGACTCTTTTCTCTGTATATATCAATGATGTTGCTCTTGCTGCGGGCGATTCCCTGATCCACCTCTACGCAGACGACACCATTCTATATACTTCCGGCCCGTCCTTGGACACTGTGCTATCTAACCTTCAAACGAGCTTCAATGCCATACAACACTCCTTCCGTGGCCTCCAACTGCTCTTAACCGCTAGTAAAACCAAATGCATGCTTTTCAACCGTTCGCTGCCTGCACCCGCACGCCTGACCAGCATCACCACCCTGGATGGTTCCGACCTTGAATATGTGGACATCTATAAGTACCTAGGTGTCTGGCTAGACTGTAAACTCTCCTTCCAGACTCATATCAAACATCTCCAATTGAAAATCAAATCAAGAATCGGCTTTCTATTCCGCAACAAAGCCTCCTTCACTCACGCCGCCAAACTTACCCTAGTAAAACTGACTATCCTACCGATCCTCGACTTCGGCGATGTCATCTACAAAATTGCTTCCAACACTCTACTCAGCAAACTGGATGCAGTTTATCACAGTGCCATCCGTTTTGTCACTAAAGCATCTTATACCACCCACCACTGCGACTTGTATGCTCTAGTCGTCTGGCCCTCGCTACATATTCGTCGCCAGACCCACTGGCTCCAGGTCATCTACAAGTCCATGCTAGGTAAAGCTCCGCCTTATCTCAGTTCACTGGTCACGATGGCAACACCCATCCGTAGCACGCGCTCCAGCAGGTGTATCTCACTGATCATCCCTAAAGCCAACACCTCATTTGGCCGCCTTTCGTTCCAGTTCTCTGCTGCCTGTGACTGGAACGAATTGCAAAAATCGCTGAAGTTGGAGACTTTTATCTCCCTCACCAACTTCAAACATCTGCTATCTGAGCAGTTAACCGATCGCTGCAGCTGTACATAGTCTATCGGTAAATAGCCCACCCATTTTTACCTACCTCATCCCCATACTGTTTTTATTTATTTACTTTTCTGCTCTTTTGCACACCAATATGTCTACCTGTACATGACCATCTGATCATTTATCACTCCAGTGTTATTAATCTGCAAAATTGTAATTATTCGCCTACCTCCTCATGCCTTTTGCACACAATGTATATAGACTCCCCCTTTTTTCTACTGTGTTATTGACTTGTTCATTGTTTACTCCATGTGTAATTCTGTGTTGTCTGTTCACACTGCTATGCTTTATCTTGGCCAGGTCGCAGTTGCAAATGAGATAAAGAAATTGTTTTAAAAAGTATATATATATATATATATATATATTTTTTTAAAAATAATATAACAATTCCCAATCAGAGACAACGATAGACAACTGTCCCTGATTGAGAACCATACCCGGCCAAAACATAGAAACACAAAATCATAGAAAACAAAACATAGAATGCCCTCCCAAAATCACACCCTGACCAAACCAAATAGAGACATAAAAAGGCTCTCTAAGGTCAGGGCGTGACAACTTGCGGCTCGGGCCGATTGTTGCTACTCTCTGGCAGATGATTACACGGGATGCTTTATATAATGAACATTTAAATATTTATTTTTCCATATTTTCTCATTGTTTCTGTAATCAAAAAATACAATGAACATGTAAATGAAATTATTGTGTAGTATTTTGATACTTTGTGCAAGGCAATTGATAAGCATTAAAAACTTTGTGGATGGCATTCTGTTACTGTTCGATTGAGTGTTCAAATCAAATGGTATTTGTCACATGCACCGAATACAACAGATGTAGACCTTACCGTGAAATGCTTACCTACAAGCACTTAACCAACAATCCAGTTCAAGAAATAGAGTTAATAAAATATTTACTAAATTAACTAAAGTAAAAAAATATATAGAATCAATCAAAAAGTAACACAATAAATGTACATAACAATAACAAGGCTATATACAGGGGGTACCGGTGTCGAGTCAATGTGCAGGGTGCTAAAGTGGCCACGCAGTCGTGGGTGAATATGGAGTACAGGACTAAACACGCACCCCTGAGGAGCCCCAGTGATGTGTTGTTGCCTACCCTTACCAACTGGGGCGGCCTTCAGGAAGTCCAGGATCCAGTTGCCGAGGGAGGTGTTTAGTCCCAGGGTCCTTAGCTTAGTGATGAGCTTTCTGAGCACTATGGTGTTGAACACTGAGCTGTAGTCAATGAACAGCATTCTCACATAGGTGTTCCTTTTGTCCAGGTGGGTAAGGGAAGTGTGGAGTGCAATTGAGATTGCGTCATCTGTGGATCTGTTGGGGTGGTATGCAAATTGGAGTGGGTCTAGGGTTTCTGGAATATAGTGTTGATGTGAGCAGTGACCAGCCTTTCAAACCACTTCATGGCTACCGATGTGAGTGCTACGGGGCGGTAATCATTTAGGCAGGTTACCACACGGGTTCCACTCATATCAGCTAAAAACAAGAAGAAGTGGCTCCAGTGGGCATGCGATCACCAACACTGGACAATTGAGGAGTAGAAAAATGTTGCCTGGTCCGACGAATCCCTCGTTCTTGTTGCGTCATGTTGATGGCAGAGTCAGCATTTGGCGTAGGCAGCATGAGTCCATGGACCCATCCTGACTGGTTTCAATGGTACAGACTGGTCGTGATAGTGTACTGGTGTGGGGAATGTTTTCCTGGCAGATGGTAGGTCCTTTGAAAATAATTGAGCAACGAACATTTCTGACACCTTGTTGAAACCATGCCCTGAAGAATTCAGGCTGTTCTGGAGAGAAAGGGGAGTTTGACACAGTAATAGATGGTTGTACCTAATAAATTGGCCACATTCCCACAATCAATAACCCCAGAGATTGCTGTCACCTCAGTACCTGAATAGGGTCTGGACTAGTCCTGCTGTTTGGCAGAGTTTAATATGATATTGTAAGCTACTCAATGGAGTAAAAGGTGTGACATACTGTATAACCAATGTTCCGTCAAACATTTTTCGTCACTGAGTAAATTTCAGGTCTGCTGAGCGCAAACTTGAACATTGTGAAAATTCTGTGCAACTTCCGGCGCACGTTTTCTGTGAGTACTGAGGCTGTACCCATTTTAAATGATTTTTAACATTAGTCAGGTAGGCTACTGTGGCTATTTGATCATAGTGTAGGCCTACCAGTGTGGCCTACCATCAAAAACAATGGAGGAAATGCATCCCATAACATTTTAACATTGAAATAGCTGTTCTATCGTTCAGCCTACAGTAGCAGCCAATGTGTGTTGTTCAGTGTAAGCCTACATTCCATGAGACTTCTGGAAAAAACAAACAGAGCTTGACATTAACCTGTTTATCCACTTGTCCTTCAGACAAGGAGGTGACTGAAAATGTTGTGTTGTTTGATGCACGAAACCACTTTACAAAATAAAACGCATCATTATTTCCATAACATTATTACAGATAATCAGACAGATTATGCTACCCTCTGCCTATTGGCCAATTATCTTATTCAAACCTGTCTCAAAATACAACACTGCCCCTTTAAGACAAAAAAACAATTTACCTGACTGGCTTATCTAGAAATGCATACATTTTGTGTTCTTGTAGGAATCAATCACTCCCCCATTGCTGACTACAAATGATCTATAACTGGGCTAATAACTCACTAACTAGCGAAGGATATGAACATAAGTACAAATGTGCACACGTCGCTACATGTAGCTCTCGCTTTGATCTCAAAACAAGCGCTACTCATCTACTCATGACCGCTCATTTTGTAGAAACAGTCCAGTTCAAAGTGACTGGCACAGATCCATATATGGCAATGGTCTATTTGCATATAGGCCTACTGCAGCTCTGATTGGTTATGGCGCACTGGTCTGTGTAGAGTACGGGAACATTGCATATAACCTATTGTGATAGAGCAATATGTTTTATTTAACATCAAAATGTATATTCCCCAGTAAAACTAACATTCTCTGAATCAAAATACACACTTAAAAACAATCAGCAACTGCAGAACATGCACAAACAAATTGCATTAAATCCTTTGGCACGGTTTTCTTTTGTAGGAAGTCTATCACATTCTACAATTAATTTTAAAAAACAGCTGTCTCCAAACTTTTGAAAAACTCAGAACATATAAAAAATATGATCATTCTTAAATTTGGAAAACATTACATTCATTGGCACAGTTAGCGGTGCTTTTATACAGCAGCTAAATCCGCCTCAAGGTAAACGGACCTCTGAACTTAAACATTTGAGTCAATGGCAGTCTTCACACTTCCAGTAGAGGGAGTCTGTCCAGTTCCATACTGGAGGACAGTGGTTTCCACCCCAAAGGGGGAACTTGAGAAGACTCATGAGACCTACTGGTAAAATGCAAAGATTTTTTATTTAACCTTTATTTAACTAGGCAATTCTTATTTACAATGACGGTATACCAAAAGGCAAAAGGCCTCCTGCCGGGACGGGGGCCTGGGATTAAAATTCATTAATTAATTAATACAATATAAATTGACATCAAGAAAGCAAGTCAGTTGATTGTTGACAAGTTTTTCCAACACTTTTGATAAACAGGGCAAAATAGAAATAGGCCTGTAACAGTTAGGATCAGCTTGATCTCCCCCTTTAAATAAAGGGCAAACTCTGGCTGCCTTCCAAGCAATGGGAACCTCCCTAGAAAGGAGAGACAGGTTAAAAAGGTTGTAGATAGGCTTGGCGATGATATGGGCAGCAGCATTAAAGAAGAAAGGGTCTAAACCATCTGACCCAGATGGGGTCAAGTTTAAGGAGCTCCTTTAGCACCTCTGACTCTGTGACTGCCTGCAGGGAGAAACTTTGTAGCGGGGGCAGGGGAAAAAGAGGGAGAAGCATCAGGGATAGTCACATTGGAAGGGGTGGGAGATGAGGAAATGTTGGACGGGCAAGGAGGCATGGCTGAGTCAAATAGGAATCCTTACTTAATTAAGTGCTGATTTAAAAAGCTCAGCCATGTGCTTTTTGTCAGTAACAACCACATCATCAATATTAAGGGACATCGGCAGCTGTGAGGAGGAGGGTTTATTCTCCAGGTCTTTAACCGTTTTCCAGAACTTCTTGGGGTTAAACCCACAGAGAGAGAACTGCTCCTTAACTAGGGTACGTGGGACGGTAGCGTCCCACCTGACCAACATCCAGTGAAATTGCAGAGCGTCAAATTCAAAAACAGAAATACTCATTATAAAAATTCAGAAAACATACAAGTGTTATACATAGGTTTAAAGATTAACTTCTTGTGAATCCAACCATGGGGTCAGATTTCAAAAAAGCTTTACGGCGAAAGCATACCATGCGATTATTTGAGAACATTGCCCAGCAGACAAATCATTACAAACAGTAACCAGCCAAGTAGAAGAGTTAAACAAGTCAGAAATAGAGATAAAATTAATCACTTACCTTTGATGATCTTCATATGGTTGCACTCAGAAGACATTAATTTACTCAATAAATGTTTGTTTTGTTCGATAAAGTCTCTCTTTATATCCAAAAACCTTGTTTGCGCGTTTTCTTCAGTAATCCACAGGCTCAAATGCAATCACAACAGGCAGAAAAAAAATCTAAATTGTATCTGTAAAGTTCATAGAAACATGTCAAGCGATGTTTATATTCAATCCTCAGGTTGTTTTGTAGCCTAAATAATCAATCATATTTCAACCGGACAATAACGTCGTCAATATAAAAGGTGAACAAGAAAGGCGCGCTCTCAGGATTGCGCATGAAAAAGCTCTGTGACACTTTAGGGTCCAGTCATTCAGACTGGTCTTACTCCCTCATTTTTCAGAATACAAGCCTGAAACAATTTCTAAAGACTGTTGACATCTAGTGGAAGGCATAGGAACTGCAATTTGAGTCCTAAGTCAATGGATACTGTAATGGCTGGATGGATTTTCATCAGGCTTTCGCCTGCGAAATCAGTCTTGTTATACTCACAGACATTATTTTAACAGTTTTGGAAACTTCAGAGTGTTTTCTATCCATATCTACCAATCATATGCATATCCTATCTTCTGGGCCTGAGTAGCAGGCGGTTTACGTTGGCCACACTTTTCATCCAGAGGTGAAAATAATGCCCCCTACCCTAAAATAGTGCCCCCTACCCTTTTCTGGGTGTTTAGAGGCATGCCTTGTGGGATTAGTGATAATCTAAGAAATATTTAGGGAGTCCCATTGCTTTAGGACTTGGTCAGGTGGTTTAAGCATGTCCCAGTTTAGGTCACCTAGCAGGACAAATTCAGACTTAGTGTAAGTGGCCAGGAGAGAGCTTAGGGCAGGTAGGGTACAGGCCGGTGCTGATGGAAGACGATAGCACCCAGCAACAGTCAACAAAGAGCTATTTGCTTAAAACCAGCAAATCAAAGTTTTGGGAGACAGACTTGGTGGAGGCAACTGAGCACTGACGGTGATCATTGGCAAAGATTGCCACTCCCACACCTTTGGAAGGTCTGTCTTGCCGAAAAAGGTTATAACCAGAAAGGTTAACATCAGCATTCAAAACACTCTTTCTTAACCACGTCTCAGTAATAAGCAACACATCTAGATTGGAGCTGAGAACCCACACTTTCAACTGATCCATTTTAGGTAATAAGCTTCTAGTGTTAAGGTGCAGAGAACCCAGGCTTTTACAAGAGCAGAAATCAGTGAAGCAGATATCAGAGCACAAGTCAGAATTGGGGCTAGCAACTGTAGATGGGCCAGGGTGTACATGCACATTTCCAGACATCATCAACAGTAATACAATCAAGGCACGGCACAGGACAGGGAGAGCTCTGCAGTGCTGATTTATGACATCTGAATGTGCATCAGATGGCAACAAGATCATATTGTACAGCAATTTCATCAGATAACACAAATACATAGCCGACGAGAGGTGGTTAGAATAGGATGGGAGGCCATAAGTCTGTGTAACCAATAGAGAGTCAGTCCCAAGTGTGGGAACAAACCATTCGAGGGAAAATGGGTTGGGGCAACATGAACCAGTTTCTGAGTCATGCTATGTTTTTATGGTTGATGGTTGATGACTCATCATCAACCATAAACACTCGTACACAACTGTACGCCCAAAGAGAGACGCCGGATATACTCAGGAACCCTATACTATTGCAGGAATAAGAAAACGATTCTTTCAGTGCAGAATTACCTCTTAGAAAAATATATTAATGCAGCTGAATACTTACAGTAGTTAAGCCAGGTTTGAGGAAGCGCAGATGCCTTTCAATACCATGTTTTTCCAGCTCTCAACATAATGCCTCCAATTTGATGAGTTTTATAATAATAATAACAATAATAATCATTTGTTGATATTGATATTGTCTCTGGACATACAGTAGGTACTCAGGCAGCATGCCATGAACTAATGCAACGTCATTGAACCACAGCCATTTGAAATGCACATTAAATACAACATCAACACATCCCTTCAGAACCCTTTTACAGTAAATGACAAACAGCAGGACTACTTTTACCTGGGCTGTCTCCCTTTCAAACATTATTCAAAAGTTACACACAGATATACTGAACTTGTCTATACAGTGCATTCGGAAAGTATTCAGACCCCTCGACTTTTTCCACATTTTGTTACGTTACAGCCTTATTATTATATATTTTTTACTTTATTTAACTAGGCAAGTCAGTTAAGAACAAATTCTTATTTACAATGACGGCCTACCCCAGCCAAACACTCCCCTAACAAGGACGACACTGAGCCAATTGTGCGCTGCCCTATGGGACTCCCGCTCACGGCCGGTTGTGATCGAACCAGGGTCTGTAGTGACACCTCTAGCACTGAGATGCAGTGCCTTAGACCGCTGCGCCAATCGGGAGCCATTTTAAAATGGATTAAATCGTTTGCAATCTACACATACATACTCCATAATAACAAATCAATACCAGGTTTTTAGAAATGTTTACAAATGTATTAAAAATATAAAACGGAAATATAACATATTCAGACCCTTTACTCAGTACTTTGTTGAAGCAACTTTGGCAGCGTGTTCTTGGGTATGATGCTACAAGCTTGGCACACCTGTATTTGGGGAGTTTCTCCTATTCTTCTCTACAGATCCTCTCAAGATCTGTCAGGTTGGATGGTGAGCGTCGCTGCACAGATATTTCCAGGTCTCTCCAGAGATGTTCGATCAGTTTCAAGTCCAGGCTCTGGCTGGGCAACTCAAGGACATTCAGAGACTTATCCCAAAGCCACTCCTGCGTTGTCTTGGCTGTGTACCTGTTGGAAGGTGAACATTTTCCCCAGTCTGAGGTCTTGAGCGCTCTGGAGCAAGTTTCCATCAAGGCTCTATCTGTACTTTGCTCTGTTCATCTTTGCCTTGATCCTGACTAGTCTCCCAGTCCCTGCCGCTGAAAAACATCCCCACAGCATGATGCTGCAACCACCATGCTTCACCGTAGGGCTGTCATGTGCCTTTTGCTGAGGAGTGGCTTCCCTCTGGCCACTCTACCATAAAGGCCTGATTGGTAGTGTGCTGCATAGATGGTTGTCCTTCTCGAAGGTTCTCCCATCTCCATAGAGGAACTCTGGAGCTCTGTCAGCGTGACCATCGGGTTCTTGGTCACCGCCCTGACTAAGGCCCTTCTCCCCTGATTGCTCAGTTTGGCCGAGCAGGCACCTCTAAGAAGAGTCTTGGTGGTGATGGGTTCTGACTTCTAAACTTGAAATATTGTTAATCATCAGGTAGCCTATGGAAAGGAGAAGGGCCACAGTCTGATTTCTACACCAGATGTTAAAGGTTATCTGTAGGAGGAATGTATATGGTTGCGGTCACTAATAAGGGTGGAGAGCTGTAGATTAGTGAGGAATGGGGGCCGAGATCAGGTCAGGTCACATTAAGAGAGAATGAACAGTTTATTCCCCTCATCACTTAACTTCCTGCCTAGCAATGAATATGTCATGTTTAGAGGGAAGCAGGAGACTTCACCCAAATTAGGGCTATATATAAACTTGTGCTGGTGGGAACATGTCTTTGTCTGTTCAGCTGTCTGACCCATTGGGTGAATAAACTTGGTTTGAGCTTTTATAGTTGTCCGTCTGTTTTTACCCTGTTATTTAGAACCTCTGTTATTTAGAACAGTGTAGCAGCAGCTCTCGCGCTATCGACTGGTATTTCAAACAATGAATAGCCAAAAACATATATCTTTTTTCTTCTCCCGGACAATTGGCCAGCGCTCATTTTATTTATTTGCTTTACATTTTTTGCATTGGCCAAAAGCCGGCTATTACCAGCTAACAGAAACCCTGGTGTGTTTGTACCTTGATTCTGTGCTGGAGGGAATTGATATCAGGTCTCTCGTTGCTGCTGCTGTCAAGATGTCTGTGGACATTGAGAACGTTCTATTGAATTGGGCTTTGGTTGAGTCAAGCTATATTAATCTATACTTGTCTCAACATTCTGTGGTACATTCCGTTACAGAAGGCTGACCGTATGACACAAGGCACCGCTGCACATGAGGCACTTGAACTAACGCTTTTTTTCAGACATGCCTTGTTGAAAATGTGAACTTTCATGTGCCTTTTAATAACAAGAGAGAATGCCAAGAGTGTGCAAAGCTGTCATCAAGGCAAAGGGTGGCTACTTTGAATAATCTAATATATATTTTCATTTGTTGAACACTTTTTTTGGTTGATACACGATTCCATATGTGTTGTTTTATAGTTTTGATGTCTTCACTATTATTCTACAATGTAGATAATTATTTAAAAAATAAAGAAAATCCTTGAATGAGTAGGTGTGTCCAAACTTTTGACTGGTACTGTACATTCTGAAGAAAACAAACAAACTAACAAACAGTGGACTATTTACGTGTAAGAAGTATTACAATGTGGACGGTATCAGAGAGACTGTGAACACAGTTTAGTGAAGGTCACTGTAAGGGCTACAGTGAAGTCTCTCACTATGGAGGTTGTGAACAGTGTGATCAGAATGTAGAAGCGGTCAGTGTCTCCATGCTGGATAAACTTGTTGGGTAGCATCTCCCTGATCTCAGGCCTAAAGGAACAACAGAGAGTGAGTGAATGAGTATGATACGACTATACTGTGTAAGTAGGTGCAATATGAGGGTATTTAGTATGAGTACATGGTAAATGTTGCATATGAGTGTGATATAATTATGAGCTTCAGAACTTACCCCCTCATGAAATTGAAGCCGTAGGCACAGAACCAGGATCTTGTCATATGGGTCAACCTTGAGCAGATCCCTGTGCATCGTGTCAAACACCAGGTCCCTGGAACCAGAGGGTGGCAGGACAACTTGTCAGAACAGTGTATACTGTATGTGTGGGAGATAGGAGGGACAGCCGTCATCTCTAAAAGGACCTACTAACTGAGATGTATAACTCTTAACCTGGGCCAGACCGGGGGGGGGGGTATTTTCTCAAACCCTAAGTTATTATTTTGAAATAATATCTGTGAAATGAATTCAGCTCAAACCAAATACTGTTAGACAACATAAAGAAATAGAGTTATAAATAGAGTCAAAGACAACTATATAAAAGGTATTAATGAGAATTTTATTTTACCAGGTAAGTTGACTGAGAACACATTTTCTTTTACAACAACAACCTGGGGAATAGTTACAAGGGAGAGGAAGCGGGGATTAATGAGCCAGTTGGAACAACATAAACCTAATTACTAACTGATGTAAACTTGTGATGTCAGCCAGGCAGACCTGGTGGGGAAGGCAGGGTCATAGACAAAGTTGAGCATCTCCTGTGGGTAACCGACGTGGACAAGACGTACCACGGTCAGGTCAAATCCCAGCAACTCATACTCAGGTGATTTATGCACTGCAGCAAGCAGGGCTAGAGATACAGTTACTGTAGTACAGAGTAATATACTCACTGGGACAGAGCTACAGTGCAGTCTCTCAGTGTTCATAGAGAGGGAGACAGATTTATATGGTGAGACTGACAAAGCAAGTAATAGGGCCTACACACTGGAACACGGGGAAGGATTTATACGTGTCCTCTGTGGACAGTTGAAATTAAACTGGTATGGATATGGTAAGTGGATAACATACCCGTGCAAGTACACACACGACACACAAACACACTAAGACCAGGCCTGGAAAGTGCTTTGACTGTACTGTTAATTGTTACCATGGAAGCAGATGACCTGTAGCGGTTGGCATGCCAAGAACCCCTTAGTTCCTGGTTCTTCTACTGTGAAGTGGGGCCGAATGAGATGGGAATGAGTCAGAGGTCTGCCAGTAGTCACGCGCTGGCCATGCGCATTTCACATGAGAGGTATCTTCCGTTCCTTTGCTTTTCTGAAGACAAAGGAATTCTCCGGATGGAATATTATTGAAGATTTATGTTCAGAGATTGAAGATGTCCTAAAGATTTATGTCCTAAAGATTGATTCCATACATCGTTTGACAAGTTTCTACGGACTGTTTCTACTGACTTTTTGACATTTCGTCTGCAACTAGTGAACGCGCTTTGTGAGTTTTGATTTGTTTACCTAACGCGCTAACAAAAGTAGCTATTTGGGCATAATGATGGACATTATCGAACAAATCAAACATTTATTGTGGAACTGCGATTCCTGGGAGTGCATTCTGATGAAGATCATCAAAGGTAAGTGAATATTTATAATGTTATTTCTGACTTCTGTTGACTCCAACATGGAGGATATAAGTATTTGTTTGTCTGAGCGCCGTACTCAGATTATTGCATGGTTTGCTTTTTCCGTAAAGATTTTTTTTAAATCTGACACCGTGGTTGCATTAAGCGGCAGGGTAGCCTAGTGGTTAGAGCGTTGGACTAGTATCCAGAAGGTTGCAAGTTCAAATCTCCGAGCTGACAAAGTACAAATCTGTCGTTCTGCCCCCGAACAGGCCGTTAACCCACTGTTCCTAGGCCGTCATTGAAAATAAGAATTTGTTCTTAACTGACTTGCCAAGTTAAATAAAGGTTAAAAAAAAAAGCAGAAGTGTATCTAAATTTCCATGCATAACACTTGTATTTTCATCAATATTTATAATGAGTATATCTTTACATTGATGTGGCTCTCTGCAAAATCACCGGATATTTTCGAACTACTGAACATAACTCGCCAATGTATACTGAGATGTTTTGATATAAATATGAACTTTATCAAACAAAACATACATGTATTGTGCAACATGAAGTCCTATGAGTGTCATCTGATGAAGATCATCAAAGGTTAGTGATTAAGTTTATCTATATTTCTGCTTTTTGTGACTAACATAATCATGTGTGGTGCTTTCACTGTAAAGCCTATTTGAAATTGGACACTGTGGTGGGATTAACAACAAGATTACCTTGAAAATGGTATAAGATGTGTATGTGTATGTTTGAGGAATTTTAATTATGAGATTTCTGTTGTTTTGAATTTGGTGCCCTGCACTTTCACTGGCTGTTGTCAAATCGATCCCGATAACGGGATTTCAGCCCTAAAAAGTTTTAACAAACTATAGTTTTGGCAATTCGGTTAGGACATCTACTTTGTGCATGACACAAGTCATTTTTCCAACAATTGTTTACAGACAGATTATTTAACTTATTATTCCCTGTATCACTATTCCAGTGGGTCAGAAGTTTACATACACTAAGTTGACTGTGTCTTTAAACAGCTTGGAAAATTCCAGAAAATGATTTCATGGCTTTAGAAGCTTCTGAAAGGCTAATTGACATAATTTGAGTCAATTGGAGGTGTACCTGTGGATGTATTTCAAGGCCTACCTTCAAACTCATTGCCTCTTTGCTTGACATCATGGGAAAATCAAAAGAAATCAGCCAAGACCTCGGAAAAAAAACTGTAGACCTCCACAAGTCTGGTTCATCCTTGGGAGCAATTTCCAAACGCCTGAAGGTACCATGTTCATCTGTACAAACAATAGTACGCAAGTATAAACACCATGGGACCACGCAGCCATCATACCGCTCAGGAAGAAGACGTGTTCTGTCTCCTAGAGATGAACGTACTTTGGTGCGAAAAGTGCAGATCAATCTCAGAACAACAGCAAAGGACATTGTGTAGATGCTGGAGGAAACAGGTACAAAAGTATCTATATCCACAGTAAAACGAGTCCTATATCAACATAACCTGAAAGGCTGCTCAGCAAGGAAAAAGTCACTGCTCCAAAACCGCCAGAAAAAAGCCAGACTACGGTTTGCAACTGCACATGTGGACAAAGATCATACTTTTTGTCCTCTGGTCTGATGAAACAAAAACAGTTGGCCATAATGACCATTGTTATGTTTGGAGGAAAAAGGGGAGGCTTGCAAGCCGAAGAACCCCATCCCAACCGTGAAGCACGGGAAGCACGGGGGTGGCAGCATCATGTTGTGGGGGTGCTTTGCTGCAGGAGGGACTGGTGCACTTCACAAAATACATGGCATCATGAGGAAATAAAATTATGTAGATATATTGAAGCAACATCTCAAGAAATCAGTCAGGAAGTTAAAGCTTGGTCGTAAATGGGTCTTCCAAATGGACAATGAGCCCAAGCATACTTCCAAAGTTGTGGCAAAGTGGCTTAAGGACAACAAAGTCAATGTATTGGAGTGTCCATCACAAAGCCCTGACCTCAATCCTATAGAAAATTTGTGGTCAGAACTGAAAAAGCGTGTACGAGCAAGGGAGACTAAAAACCTGACTCAGTTACACAAGCTCTGTCAGGAGGAATGGGCCAAAATTCACCCAATTTATTGTGGGAAGCTTGTGGAAGGCTACCTGAAATGTTTGACCCAAGTTAAACAATTTAAAGGCAATGTTACCAAATACTAATTGAGTGTATGTAAACTTTTGACCCACTGGGAATGTGATGAAAGAAATAAAAGCTGAAATAAATCATTACCTCTACTATTATTCTGACATTTCACATTCTTAAAATAAAGTAGTGATCCTAACTGACCTTAGACAGGGAATTGTTACTAGGATTAAATGTCAAGAATTATGAAAAACTGAGTTTCAATGTAATTGGCTAAGGTGTATGTAAACTTCCGACTTCAACTGTACATACTTTACACATTTTATGGACACAGTTTATTTTACAAAAGTTATCTTTTGTTTTGTTTTTAGTCCCATCCTTTAGTCCCAGCTCCACTCAACCCCTCCCATCTATCTCTGAACACCATCCAGTTTTGATTTCTATTTGCCATATATTTTTTAACTGTGCTGTTTCACAGTTAAAGTTCTGAACCTATCTATTCTCATAGATTCTACATATTGTAAATTAAGATAAACATTTTGCCAAGAGTATTATTATATTATTGATCGATTTACTATTACTTTTTAAACCACCAGGATCCTCTTGATGTGGCTGTCCATATCGGCAGACTGTTATATGGCTATTTCTTGGAGAGACTCCTTCCCCTCCAGGAGACTGCCAAACATGATGACAACACCACCCCAACTGGTGTTGCTGGGCAGCTTCAATGTGGTGCTCTTATTCTTCTTACTTTGCTTGGTGAGGTAGATTGCCGCTATAACTTGATGACCCTTCACATACCTAACCATTTCCTTGGCTCTCTTGTTTTCAGTGCCATGACCTTGAGGAGCAGATTCAATGCATGAAGAGCACATCCTATGGGTGTGATGTGAGGGTAGGACTCCTACACTTTAGACCAAGCAGCCCTCATGTTCGCAGCATTGTCTGTCACCAGTGCAAATACCTTCTGTGGTCCAAGGTCATTGAAGACTGCCTTCAGCTCATCTGCAATGTAGAGACCGGTGTGTTTGTTGTCCCTTGTATCTGCGCTCTTGTAGAATACTGGTTGAGATGTGGAGATGTAGTTAATTATTTATTTTCCACAAACATTCGACCACCCATCAGAGATGATTGCAATACAGTACGCTTTCTCTATGATTTACTTGACCTTCACTTGAACTCTGAACTCTGCATCCAGCAAATGAGTAGATAAAGCATGTCTGGTTGGAGGGGTGTATGCTGGGTGAAGAATATTCAGAAATCTCTTACACATTGCCTGTGAGCATCAGAGGTGAACCAGTTGCATACACAGTTCGAGCGAGACATTCATCAGCATTTCTCTGACTGTGTTCCTCCACTGAGTCAAAAAAACTTTTGATTCCAGGAGGACCATGAGCTCTTGCTATCGATAAGGTGTCTGATTCATCATTTTCACCTCGAATAGAAGTAGAGTGACTTTTGTCAGAGGTTGCTTGTTGTGAATGCTGAGGGAACTTTATGCACTTGGCCAGATGATTCTGCATCTTTGTTGCATTCTTCACATATGATTTGGCACAGCTTTTCCTTCTACATTAGCTGCAGTGAAATGTCTCCACACATCAGATAGTGCCCGTGGCATTTTCCTGTAAAGCAGTGGTCACCAACCTGTCGATCGCGATCAACTTGTCGAACTCCAAGGCATTTCTAGTCTAGCATTTCTGTAAAAAAAACAAAGATAAAGATCACATTTTTTAAAATTTGTCTTGGGCTGTTGGTGGTAGGTGCAGCCAATTCAGCTGCCCTGCGTGCCGGGTAGGCAAACTGTTGCCATTTCATGTGTATAAAGGTACAAACTCTGCCTTCCCTGTGGTCCTGGAGAGGAAATCAAGTGCACTATGCTACAACTGGCCAATCAGATTGCTCAGTTGACTGAGTCTGTAGTAACATAGCAGGCATAAAAGAATGCTACAGCAAAATTGATACTGTGAGATTTCAAAACATTTAAAACCAGAGGGAGAATATCAACGAATACAGCAAAGAGCTGAATGCTGTTTTTATGAGTGAGTTCATGTTTAAGTTCTTACTCAGCACTGTCAACACTTTGTATTCAACACTTTTATAAGCCATAAAATGCGCGTTCTTCCTATTTCCACTCAGCGCTACAACAAGCAGTGCAGCAGTAAAAAATGAGTAGGAAAGTGTATCTATAGGCTTGTGTTATTGTTATTATTAGTGGATTGGGTCTTTTTTAATATCAAGGAATATTTCACTTTCTCTGTTCATAGGAGTAACAACATGAATTTGTGCATGAGGCAGAAATAATGCGGTGTGACTCGAGTTTCGCCATCAGCTGGAAGATGGTGTCCTTTTTGGTCAGTGTCAGTGGAGGAAAGGGAGAGCAGAGGGATGTTGAGAGACGGACCCTCAGTCTGCTGCTCTCTCCCTCCGCTGAGACTGACTATCAGATGCTGGCACCATCAGCCCAGTAAAATAAAAAGCAAATTATTTAAATGTACACTACCATGCAAAAGTTTGGGGTCACTTAGAAATGTACTTGTTTTTGAAAGAAAAGCAAATTTTTTGTCCATTAAAATAACATCAAATTGATCAGAAATACAGTGCAGACATTGTTAATGTTGTAAATGACTATTGTAGCTGGAAACTGCAGTTTTTTTAATGTAATATCTACACAGGCCCATTATCAGCAACCATCACTCCTGTCTTCCAATGGCACGTTGTGTTAGATAATCCAAGTTTATCATTTAAAAATGCTAATTGATCATTAGAAAACCCTTTTGCAATTATGTTAGCACAGATGAAAACTGTTGTTCTGATTAAAGAAGCAATAAAACTGGCCTTCTTTAGACATTTGTGGGTTCGATTACAGGCTCAACATGGCTAGATACAAAGAACTTTCTTCTGAAACTCGTCAGTATATTCTTGTTCTGAGAAATGAAAGCTATTCATGGGCCTATAGCATACTGCACAAACCTCATTGCTACAGTACTGTTTTTAATTGGTTAATGTTGCATAGGCTTACATTTTTTAAGTCATGTTAATAAAAACAGTCTGAGCGGTAGATCTCGGCATGCATTTTGATTCAGAAAATGATCTTGACTCAGAAAAGGTTGGTGACCACTGCTGTAAAGATTAGAAAAAAATGAGTAAAAAAAACCTCCAAATACAATTCCATGTACAGATAAATAGTAAAGCAGTAAGAATAAACAACTCTTTTGTAGAGGTCGAAACAATTCTGATTTTTCAATGCCAATACCGATACTGATTATTGGGAGGACAAAAAAAAGCTGACACCGATTAAACGGACATTTTTTATATGTATTTGTAATCATGACAATTATAACAATACTGAATGAACAATGAACCCTTTTATTTAACTTAATATAATACATAAATAAGATCTATTTAGTCTCAAATAAATAATGAAACATGTTAAATTTGGTTTAAATTATGCAAAAACAAAGTGTTGGAGAAGAAAGTAAAAGTGCAATATGTGCCACGTAAAAAAGCTAACATTTAAGTTCCTTGCTCAGAACATGAGAACATATAAAAGCTGGTGGTTCAATATTCCCAGTTCTTCAATATTCCCAGTTAAGAAGTTTTAGGTTGTAGTTATTATAGGAATTATGACACGTCAACTATTTCTCTCTATACCATTTGTATTTCATATACCTTTGATATACCTTTGCCAGCCTAATCTCGGGAGTTGATAGGCTTGAAGTCATAAACAGTGCTATGCGCCAAGCATTGCTAAGTGCTGCTCGCAAACTCAGTAAAGTGCTGTTTGAATGAATGCTTACGAGCCTGCTGCTGCCTATCACCGCTCAGTCAGGCTGCTCTATCAAATATCAAATCATAGACTTAATTATAATAAACACACAGAAATACGAGCTTTTGGTCATTAAAATTTTATTTATTTATTTATTTATCCATTATTTTACCAGGTAAGTTGACTGAGAACATGTTCTCATTTGCAGCAACGACCTGGGGAATAGTTACAGGGGAGAGGAGGGGGATGAATGAGCCAATTGTAAACTGGGGATTATTAGGTGACCATGATGGTTTGAGGGCCAGATTGGGAATTTAGCCAGGACACCAGGGTTAACACCCCTACTCTTACGATAAGTGCCATGGGATCTTTAATGACCTCAGAGAGTCAGGACACCCGTTTAACGTCCCATCCGAAAGACAGCACCCTACACAGGGCAGTGTCCCCAATCACGAATTGGGATATTTTTTTTAGACCAGAGGAAAGAGTGCCTCCTACTGGCCCTCCAACACCAGTTCCAGCAGCATCTGGTCTCCCATCCAGGAACTGACCAGGACCAACCCTGCTTAGCTTCAGAAGCAAGCCAGCAGTGGTATGCAGGGTGGTATGCTGGGTGGTATGCTGCTGGTCAAATCAGCTTAATGGAAAATTTCCAGAAAAAAATCCAGAAATTTACCGGAAAGTTTCCGACCCTTTGCAACCATATGTATCTCCCATATATAAGCTCAGCAAAAAAAGAAACGTCCCTTTTTCAGAACCCTGTCTTTCAAAGATCATTCGTAAAAATACAAATAATTTCACAGATCTTCATTGTAAAGGGTTTAAACACTGTTTCCCATGCTTGTTCAATGAACCATAAACAATTCATGAACATGCACCTGTGGAAAGGTCGTTAAGACACTAACAGCTTACAGACAGTAGGTAATTAAGGTCACCATTATGAAAACTTAGGACACTAAAGAGGCCTTTCTACTGACTCTGGAAAACACCAAAAGAAATATGTCCTGGGTCCCTGCTCATCTGCGTGAACATGCCTTAGGCATGCAGCAAGGAGAGACGAGGACTGCAGATGTGGCCAGGCCAATAAATTCCAATGTCCGTACTGTGAGACGCCTAAGATAGAGCTACAGGGAGACAAGACAGACAGCTGATCACCCTCACAGTGGCAGACCACGTGTAACAACACCTGCACAGGATCAGTACATTCGAACATCACACCTGCGGGACAGGTACAGGATAGCAACAACAACTGCCAGAGTTACACCAGGAATGCAGATTCCCTCCATCAGTGCTCAGACTGTCCGCAATAAGCTGAGAGAGCCTGGACTGAGGGCTTGTAGGCCTGTTGTAAGGCAGGTCCTCACCAAACATCACCGGCAACAACGTCAGCTATGGGCACAAACCCACCGTCGCTGGACCAGACAGGACTAGAAAAGTACTCTTCACTGATGAGTCGCGGTTTTGTCTCACCAGTGGTGATGGTCGGATTCGCGTTTATGGTCGAAGGAATGAGTGTTACACCGAGGCCTGTACTCTGGAGCGGGATCAATTTGGAGGTAGAGGGTCCGTCATGGTCTGGGGCAGTGTGTCACAGCATCATCGGACTGAGCTTGTTGTCATTGCAGGCAATCTCAACTCTGTGCGTTACAGGGAAGACATCCTCCTCCCTCCTCCCCTTCCTGCAGGCTCATCCTGACATGACCCTCCATTATGACAATGCCACCAGCCATACTGCTCATTCTGTGCGTGATTTCTTGCAAGACAGGAATGTCAGTGTTCTGCTATGGCCAGCGAAGAGCCTGGATCTCAATTCCATTGAGCACGTCTGGGACCTGTTGGATCGGAGGGTGAGGGCTGAGGCCATTCCCCCCAGAAATGTCCGGGAACTTGCAGGTGCCTTGGTGGAAGAGTGGGGTAACATCTCATAGCAAGAACTGCCAAATCTGGTGCTGTCCATGAGGAGGAGATGCACTGCAATACTTAATCCAGCTGGTACTGGTACACCAGATACTGACTGTTACTTTTGATTTTGACCCTCCCCGCTTTGTTCAGGGACACATTATTCCATTTCTGTTACTCAAATGTCTGTGGAACTTGTTCAGTTTATGTCTCAGTTGTTGAATCTTGTTATGTTCATACAAATATTTACACATGTTAAGTTTGCTGACAGACGTTTTCTTTTTTTGCTGAGTTTATATTCATTGAAGTGATTCAGGCCTGCATTAAACACATTGAATTGAAATTGTATCATTGTTATGTATTAAGAATGTAAAATAGGAAAACCAGGGCTCACGGACCACGCAATGAGTACCACTGGGCTAGAGTGATGAGAGGTGGGGAAAGGGTTGCAAGTGATGGGTGCACACATATGCAGCAGCCGGTAGAGGTGGAACTGCTGAGAGGAAGTAGACTGCAGAGCTGCACAGCTGAGCTCAACCGAGCAAGCACACGCAAGTCGCTAAACCAACCAGAAGTCGCCGGGGCAGCCTTAAAAAGTAGCTACATTTGTCGCTATTCTCTTACCAATAAAGGTTGCTGGAGGGTTCTGAAAACTCACTAAATGGCAACACTGAGGTCAGTTCAGTTTCAGTTCGATTATTTAAAAAATAATCACGGTTTTCACTTTGAAATATATTGTTTTTACGTTAAATGTATGCATTATGTGAGTTGAATGCTGCAACAACACAGAATAAAACAACTCATAAAGGTCCCATGTTGGTAGTGACTACCCATTACTGCTTATCACTTACTAACCATTGATGACTTTAATCAAATATTTTAGCTATTCAATGAGTTTTATTTGATGACTTTACTATTTCATTCCAAGTCGTCATCATCATCATCTCTATGGAGCTGCTGTTTCGTCGGGTTCTTCTTGACGTTTCACTGCCCTTGTGCAGCGTTGTGTGGATGTATAAGGGGGGGCCAGTAGCACATGCCATCCTGGACCCATGGCCCATGGTGAAGGCACAACTTTGGTCTCCTTCTTCTCCACGGGTGTAAAGTCCACAATGTGAAACGTGCTGTGTAAATTGAGAATGAATATGCATCATTTATAGTATTGAAAGTAAGACTCTCATAAGAGGACTAGCTCTGCTGACCAGCCAAACGCAGGCTGTGGTTGGTGTTGATTGTAACCGCTGACCCTTACTGACTGAATGTCCCACATTTAACCCACTAGATCGTGTATTTGTGTCATGGTTATTTCTTTAGACATGGTTTACTTACTCATGCTCGTTGGTGACTTATGTATGATCACAGTATATATGTGTATTACTTAAAATTTCAATATGATATGAATGATGTAGTGCTCATTACTTAAGACATATTTGTATTTAGAATAGTTACATTTATTTCACACTTTTTATACAAGAATTTACATACTGTTACAAAAAACAATTTCTCAGCTCTGGCATCCAACCAAAATGCAGCAGTTTGATATATTATGTTTGTGAAAGTATCAAGTATCTGGCAATATCTGTTAGATTACAGATTGCAGCTGTTAAAACCTTCAACCAAATGAAGAAGCCGCATACCCACATATTTGTTTTTACATGGCAAGAGCACATACTTCAGAAGGCTTTCATCTACCTTGACACATTTCAGATTCAAAGACATATCTGACAGAAGGAAGACTCCCAACTGTGATGATTTAACTGGATCGTCAACAAAGTCTGTGACAGAAATGAACTCATTATATACAACACATGGATAATCAAAATTACATTTCTAACTAAACCTATACTGTCTTTGCTTTTGATGCATTTGTCACCACTGACAACCTTGATGCAGAATGTGGCTAGATATATTTCCTTGTATTCACTGACTGGACAGGTAACATGTGGAATAGGACCATCATTGTGATATTTTTTCCAAAACGGTAAGAAATGTCACTACAACCATGGTCATGTGTTCCAACTCCAATATCCGTCTTATAACTTGTGCCATATAACTTGTGCCACAGGAAAGTGTGGACTTCTAACCATTTAAAAAAAATTGACCTAAGAAGTTTTCAAAAGGAAAACCCAAGATGGTATTAACGTGACCGTGCTGTTTCACATCATCAATTCTTATCCCCATAGAGCTGGCCAAAGTGCTCTACAAAAGACACCAGCAAAGTTTTAGCAAAGTCACACATCCGAACACATAGGGAAGGATTAGCAAGAATTGATATTGCAACTGAAAGGATTATGAAATTATTGTACACTGGTGCACTCAAAACATTGTACAGCACAACTAGCCCAATGTATACAAAAACTGTCTGAATTCAGTAGCCTTCCACCTGGGTCTTTCAGCAACAGCCCTAGGCTTTCTTGCAAACTCAGAGGGAGCTTTTTAGAGAACGTAGATTCTGAGACAACTGCGTAACCCTCTGAGATGATAACCGGCATTGAAGTGACCTAGTGCTGCCACTCCATGGCTCTAACAGTTTTCTTGTCACTCCAAGACAAAAGGTGCATGTCGTAATGGAGAAATGCTGTTACCATACCAAAACTATGTTTTCTAAGTAGGGAAGTCTCCTTGTGATGTTCCTCATCTGACTGCATTAAAGCTACTATCAGTTCTTAGGACACATTTAGTCTCAGGAAAGGTAATCCTACCTTGAAAATGCAAACCATATGCTGTACATTTATCACACCCAGCATATCCCGTGTGTGACTTGATGCCTTTGATGAAAGCCTGTGCAGGGGCATCACACATTACTGAACTAATTGTATTGAAGAGTTGTTTCCCTTTAAACGTAAATCCAGAGTGTAATTGTTTTGCTTCTTCAACTAAATCTTTTAGATACGCTGCCAATGAATTTGGTTTAGATGTTCCACCAAAAGTGCAATCAGAAAGGGTTTCTTAATGTTAAATCCTTGCATCAGTCCCAATATGGGCCATAGCTCCAACAAATACCTATTTGGGAGTTTCTGCCAATGTTTGTCAAGCGTGCCAGATAGAGAACTTAGAATATTAAAGTAAAAGAAAGTGCCTCCAGCACTGTCAACTCTGTAGTCTCAGTTGGTAATAAGGAGGGTCCTTGAATCTTTTGGCAAGGTTGGATATTGATAACCTCAGAATCGAAAGCAGGGCTGTTAACACAACTAATGTTGTTCCACATTCAAGAGCCCAATTCACCAAGTAGTCTTTGAAATGGTCCGTTGGACTTTCAGCCTCATCCTCAACCATCTCCTCGTCATCATCACCCTCATCATCAACGTTCTCCTCAGCATCATCAACCTCACCCTGACCTCCACCTTCTCCTACACCTGCGGTAATTGATTTTTAAAAACATTAAACAATTTTTTTGGGGGGGGGGCAGAAAACTCCTGGTATAATCGTTGTAAATTATATGATACATATGACTGGTGGAGTTATGTCGCACATGCAGCTAACAAAAACATGTGGACATGTCTACTCTACTAAAAATTACAACCAACAAATTGCAGCATTACCTCAAAAATGGAAGAGGAAATTGGAAGTGGGAGAAAGTAAGGAACTTGTCTCTCGGCTCTGCATTAAAGACCAAAATTGGTTAAAGAATATTTTCATAAATAAAAAAGTATACGAGTTTCATTTAAGGACCAAAAGATTGACAGCTGTGCCATGCAAAATAGATGGGAAGAGATTTTCGATGTACTGATTCCATGTCACATGGTTTATGAACTGAAACACAAAACAACAATGGATTCAGAACATAGTTTTTAAATTATTGGTATTAATTATTATTTTTACAAATTATCTTTGAAAGACAGGGTCCTGAAAAAGGGACGTTTCTTTTTTTTGCTGAGTTTATCTATTGTTCCCTGGACGGCAGATAGATGGCAGTATAGCACAGCTGTTGAACAGAAAGGCCGAAATAGAGCTCAACTGCTCAGGTACAGCGACCAATACATGTCAGTTTGCTACTAGCTAATTTTGTAGTCTATTTGACATGGATCGATTTATTGTAAAAAAGAAACGTAAATCTATTGACAATGTAAATGAGGGGGAAGACCTGGAGAACAACATGACAGCTGGGAACGAACAACCACCGGAGAACCAGGAAAATCCGGAAGATGGCGGCGGGGAAATGCAGTTAGCTAACATATTGTTATGTTCTAAAACAGGTTATAGGCAAACAAGCACACCAGCCACGAACGATGTGTTTACAATACCGCGTTAGTGAAAATAGACCAAATTATTAGGGTGAGGCACATACTGTTACGGTTTTCTTCCGTCGAAGGAGAGTCGGACCAAAATGCAGCGTGGTAAGTTAGATACATGTTTAATAACGAAGAAAAAACGAACAATACAAAAACAACGAACGGAATGAGAAAACCTATACAGACTTTTATTTTTATTTTTAAATTTAATAAAAAAATAATTTATTACCTTCAATACCATTCATTCTTTACAACTCATAATTTTCATACATACTCCAAAAATGGTATTTTAACCAAACTAAACAAAAACCCCAAACAAAACCTCAGGGGAGCATCTTCCCTCCCCGTCACCCTACAAACTACCTTTCCCTATCTCCCCGTCCCTAATCTATCCCCTTGCAAATCTAAATGACACCCAGCCCTAAACCCCCCTTCCACCTCTCCCGAGCAGCATGCTGCCCCCACTTCCTCTCCTCCCTCTTCATCCTCCCCCTCAAATCTCCTTCCACCCTCCTCACTATCCCTTCCACCCCCAATCTCTCCCTGTCTTCACCATGTTCTGCCTGGCTTCCCAAAGCCCCCGTTTAAAGAGACTCATGAGAAGCCAGAGCAGAAACCTGTCCCTATCCGTCCCTCTCGCTCTCCCTACACCCCTCTCTAACCTGGCCCACGTCAATACAAAATCCCCTTACCAAACCTAACAACACCCGTGCCCTAGCCCATACTACTCCGGCAAAGGCACAGTCCCAAAAGACATGGCGCACAGTCTCCTCCCTGCCACAAGAGGATCTTGGACAGGTGGGGGATTGCACCAAACTATACCGGTACATGATGGAACGTACCGGCAAGCACTTATGGAGGCTCAACCAATTCAGGTCCTTGAGCCTGTTGTCCAGACCCCGCGCCTGCACTCCCTCCCAGACCACTTCCGAGATGCCCACTACAGGCGCCGGACTCCCAGCCTTTCTGACCTCCTCGTACAGGTGCCTGTGATCTAAACCTACTCGGACAACTTCAACCTCAGGGTGCGCACTGCATGGCCAAAGTGCCACGGCAGCTGTTCCGTCCGAGGACCCGTGTTAGACCACACCATTACGCTTCTCGCCTGATATGAGAAGAACACCCGCAGGAGGTAACCGGACGGGTGTATCACTGGATAAGCAAGCTCCGTTAACAAGAAAGAAACAAAAATTGCGTCCAGCTTGAGGGGGAAATGTGGTACTCCCCTACCTCCCTCCCCGATGGGACAGATCATGCGTGCCCTGGCGACCCACTCGCACCTGCCACTCCACATGAACTGAAACACAAGCCTCACTAGAGGCCTCCTCAGACAAGCCGGCAATGGGTAGATGTACGCCAAATACAAAAGAGACGGCAACACATCCACCTTTAGGACCAGGACTTTGCCCAAATACCTAGCCTTCCACATTGCTAGCTTCCTCTGTACCACTGCGATACGCATGTTCCAGTTTAGCGTCGCTGAGCCGGAGGTCTCAAAATGGACCCCGAGAATCCTCAGGGCCCCCTCACAGAGAGATAACCCCCCCAGGCACATCCGTTCTACCGCACCATCTTCCGAAAAACTTGACGGAAGACTTTGCATGGTTCAGAACCGCTCCCGACGCTCGGGTGAAATCCCCAGAGATGGCAAGGGACCTTGTCAGGCACGAGTCCTTGCACAGCAGCAAGGAAGTGTCGTCGGCGTACTGCGTCATCTTAACACGCAGCCCACCACTTCCAGGGATCAACAAGCCTTCCACCCCTGTGTCTGCCCTAATGGCAGCCCTCAGAGGCTCCATGTACAGAACGAAGAGGAGAGCCGAGAGTGGGCACCCCTGCCTGACCCCAGACGAGAGGTCAAAAACGTCACCCAAGTGACTATTTACACTAACTCGGCACCCCGCTCCGACATATAATGTACGAATCCATCCTATGAACTTCTCCCCAAATCCTAATCGACCTAACACTCTGAATAAAAAGGATCTATTCACGCGGTCAAAGGCTTTCGCCTGATCTAGCGCTGCTACCATTAAAGGCAGTCCTCTATCTTCAACCCAAGCAATGGAGTCCCTGATTAACTGTAGGTTCCATCTAATAGAGCGGCCCTCTACCCCGCACGTCTGATCCTCATGGACGACGTAGGGAAGGGCTGTGCGCAACCGGTCTGCTAAAACCTTTGCAAGTAGCTTGTAATCTACACACAGCATGGTCAACGGCCGCCAGTTGCCAAGGTCTGTTACTTCCCCCTTCTTATATAAAAGTGACAGCACACCAACAGCCATTGATCCCCCCGGGACCCCCGTCTCAAGGATGGCCTTCAAGACTTCGAGGACCACTGGTCCAAGTATACCCCAAAACTTGAGATAAAACTCAGCCGGCAGCCCATCCATCCCAGGCACCTTCCCTTTTCCCATCCTCCTAAGAGCGCTCTCAACCTCTTCTAGTGAAATCTGGGCCTCCATCACTTCTCTAATGTCCTCCGGCAACCGCCTGGACAAGTGTTCTAAAAACACATTTCCCTGCTCTACATCTATTTCCCTTTCCTTAAATAAACCTTGGAAATGATCAGTTGTCACCCTGACCATATCCTCTGGTTCTCTAACTATACTACCATTTTCTTCCCTAACGCCATGCATTACCTTCCTACTCTGTCTGGCCCTAACCGACTTAAAGAACATAGCAGAACAAGTCTCATTGTGTTCTAGAAAGCCACTATGCGCACGCTCCAGGAAAGCTCGAGCCTTCCGCTCCTGCAACTCCCTGAGCTGCGCCTTTAGGGTTGCGGATCTCTCCCAGTCAAACGACCCACCGAGGTTGCCTGCATCGTACTCGAGTTCAATTAACTTTTGGATACGATCCACCTCCCTCCTCTCCTCCCTTTTTTTCCTCTTGCAATACCCTATTATAAAAGCCCTAATCCTCACCTTAACTAATTCCCACCACTCTAACACCCCCTCGCACATGGACCGGAGGCCTTCAAGCCTCCAAAAGAAACCATAAAACCCGTCAACAAAAGCCTGCTCCTCCAGCACATCCCGATCTAACTTCCAGTACCCCCTACCAAAGAGGCAGACTGGCGACCCCACCTGCAGGAGCACCCCGTCGTGATCCGAAAAGAAAACAGGCAACAGCCGCCCAGACAACTTACCCAAAGACCTGGGTACAAAAATATAGTCGAGCCTCCGCTCAACCCCCCTGGAGTTGCGCCATGTAGGACCGGCCATTTTCGGAGTAGTGTGCAGACCACCATCAACCAGACCATGGCAAGCCATTAGCCTGGTAATGGCGCCTGCACTGCTATCCCCCTATTCCTAAATCTGTATTAAAATCCCCCCCTATCACTAATTTCCTATTTGTGACACACAGGGGCGTCAGACAGTCCACCATCTCCCTCCTGTCTGCCACCACCTGTGGCCCATACACCACCACTAATCTAAATTTACAATCCCTTATTGTGACATCCACCCCTATAACCCTCCCCTGCATTACCACAAAAGAATCCTCCACTTTTACCTCCCTGTGCCCACACAAAATCCCTACCCCCGATGAGTGCACCCCCCCAATACCCCAAACCGACTCCCCCTTGTCCCACTCCCTCTTAAACTTACTAACATCCCCTCCATCCCTCAGGTGAACCTCCTGTAAAAACAAAAATCAAACCCCACAACCTCCAAATAACTTAAAACCGCCCTCCTCTTAACAAAATCCCTTAAACCCCTTACATTTAAACTAACAAAAGTAAAATTAGATGCCATGAAAAAATTAAATAAAATCATGTAATACACTCAAATTCTAAACCCAGACAGAAAAAACAAACAAACAGGAGACTCACCCGATGCTCCCCTGCTCCATATCTACCGGTGAGAACACCATCTGTACTCCCGACATCCCCCCCTCTTCCTCCATCTCATCAACCCAGGATGCAGGAATAGTGTTTGGCTCCGGGGTGCCCTGCACCCTGGGTCTATCCCCACACTCCTCCCCCTCCCCAGTGCTGCAGCTGGTTTGGAAAAAAATCGGGGAGGCTGAGTCCCCAAACAAAAAACTCCCCACCTCCTCCTGTACCCAGTCTTGAGTCTTGTTATGTGTGTCCCCACCCAACAGAAGTTGAGGGCCTGGGGAAACCAGCAGCAACCCAGAGGTTTCTCCCACCCCCATCACTCTCTTGGCCATCCCCTCCCTCTCACTGTCGGCCAATCGCACCCTCCTCTTCATTCTCTTCTTTGGTGATGGCGGCAGTGGAGAGATACCACCCTCCCCCCGCCAGCTCCTCCACCATACCCCTCATCTCTTCCACCAGGGCACTTTCCCCCAGTCCACTTGCTCTTCCACCGTCTTCTTCTCCAACACTCCTCCCTCGCTTTCTTCTCTCTCATGCTTCTCCACTCGGTTGCCTTCTTCCGCCGCTTTTCCTGGTTCTCCTACTGCCGTGCCTTCCGTTTCCTTCTCTCTTCCATCTGCCGCTTCTTGCTCCTCCTCCTTCCTTGCGGCCTTCCCCTCTGGACCTGTACTCTGGTCATGAGGCGTGCTTCCTTCCGCTCCTCTTCTTCCCCATCCCCCGCTCCTGCTCCCCCACCAGCCGCAGACGCATATGACCTCTGACGAGCCGGGCACCCACGCCACAGGTGTGCAGACGAGCCACACCCGTGGCACGCCTTAGGCTTGTCACAATCCCTCGCCTCGTGTTCCTCAGATCCACAAAATCGGCATTTTCTTGTGCTGCACGAGGCGAATATGTGGCCGTAGGCCATACAGCGCCTGCAAAATGGGGGCTGACGTGCATAAAACAACGTCCCCTGTCAGCCCCTAGGGAGAACATAGCAGGAGGATGGAGGTAGCCACCATGTCCCTTTGGGTCCTCCCTGAGGAGGGCCTGGAAGCCTCTCCTCCCATTCCAAAACCCAAGGGAGTCTTTGAGGTGCCTTGCTGAGGAGACGTTATCCATGTATCTCCCCAGAAAGGCCCTCACCTCTTCGTCCTTAACGTATGGGTTGTAAATGTTGACAGTTACAACCCTAAAGTTGTTCTTCGCCAGGCTTGTTATTTCATAGTGGCTCATCGGCCTCTCACCTCCCACTCCTCTTGCCCTTCTCAGGATGTCATCGTGTTTCTCCTCTGTATATAGTGCCACGTCGTATGCTCCCTCCAACGAGTTGCCTTGGAAACAAAACACGTCCTTCACCGTCAGCTTTAGAATCCCCATCAATATTATCCTTCCAAAAGTTTCCCGTCCTAAAGGCTCCAACTCCTTTTCCTTCCAAGCAAACCGAATCGTGTTGGCCAGCCCAATCCCAGGGACCGACCGTGTTGATGGATTTAGCACCATCTCCGCAAGGAGAATGGCGCTCGTTCTCTTCTCTTCCAAAACAATGAAAAAAGAAAAACCAAAGTGACTGAGCCTAAAAACAGCAATATGACACTTGTTACAAAAGATGGAGAGTTAAAGAGAGAGAAAGAGAGAACACTTGGATACATTTAGGAACCATGCTTACAGTAATCCTAATACCTTGCCCCGAACTGCCGCCTGTTTGGGTAAGAAGTGTTGTGGCAATTTCCTTTATTACCAAATGAGGAGAGTTACAAACCACACACCAGTTATACTTAAACTTCATCTTTAATAATATGAGCTTCACAATAGCCCTTTGCCTCTCAGATCAATTCAGTGTCTATAATGAATTCCCGAGAGTCCCTACAAAAGAATACCAATATCTTTTATAGCCAAGATACACCCCCCTAGTCGACATGACAAACCACAGATCTTAGGAACAGTTCACAAAGAAAGACTTTTACTTGAGAGAGAGGAGTATCCCATAGCCAGATAGCATTAGCTATAAATTATCATTCAGTTTGGTCTCTAAAACGAGGTTCTAATCTCGTTCCTGGTACTTCATAGTACAAAAACATTACCTCACTATCTGGAATGCTCTTTAGGCTTTATCGGCCAAAGACATAAATCTCCTCTGTCAGTGCTCTCTAGGGCCCATCCTCAGTGGAACACTGAACACACAATAAATAGTCGACAGATTCTATTCTGTTGAATAAAACAACCACTCTAATGCAATACAATGATTATAATATAATCTTTCAAGCACTATAACATAATCTTGCAATTTTCCACGACAGAAGTAATGCATGTATTTACTTGTTGAAGGTCTTGGACACAATGTCCTTCTCCTTAGTTGTCTGTATTTACTTTCAATTGTTCTGGAACAGTGGTATTCTGAGGACAGCATATCAGCCGTATAGATGATCCCCAGAGTTGTGATGAGAGCAGTGTAGTCGACGATGGTGATTTGAACAGAATAACCGGATGGTCCTACTACCAGCTACTCAACCGTAACATTGATTGTTAGAGGCTACTTTGTCATCTTCAACTCGTTGATTTTCAGGATCGTGACCAATGGAGAAGTAGCTGCAGCTTGTGGTCCTTCTAGTCTAGTATGTTAATTCTTAACTCAGTCTTTTATACACTTGGGTAAAAAGGGGCGTTTCGTCATGCTGACATGCTCTCTGTGGTCCCTCAGGCGTGGCTAGTTACGGGGCAAAACATAATCAAAAACGATGATCTCATTAGAAATCTAAAATCACATTCCTATCTTAACAAAAATATTATCTTCATCCTTGATATGTCCTACACAGCGTAAATAATGTAAAACTGATATACACAGTGTGAAAGCTCTTCAAGTTAAAATATTTTCATTATATCACTTCATACCATTTAATGACATCACAAAATTAATTTCCCATATTCCATCTCTCATCATTCCCCACATTTGGCTACTGAAATATATGGTCCCAGTGTTCACTGTTGGATGTTAAGAGTTTTGGGGCAGCAAAACCTTCTGTAACAAAGTGATTCCATTCACCAATACTAGAGACCAAAAGGAGTCGTCTGCTGCTACAATTTACGATTGACGTGAGGTGTCATAAAACCCCCACACCTATCCCCCCTCCCCTCTGTGGGTGAGAGGGCTCTGTAGACGCTGATCCATTGTAACCTGATCTTTGGATCCTCACAGGAGAGTCATGACAGTATGGATATATTTAGTATGCCAAAGTTCCCAGATGTCATATTAAATTCTCCAAAATACAAAGTATACACGCAGTGAACACTATTTCTGTGCTTCTAGGGCCCATAATGCAATTCTTCAGAAAATGGGCGTGACTTCACAACATTTTCACATTTGAAGAAAATGGCAGAAAATAAGTCCAACGAGAGCAGATAAAAATGTAAGTACAAAATCGAAATAACAATGAACTAAATATAAAATGTTAAGCAATGTAATAAAAATTTGACTTTTTAAATAACGAATTCCGGTTCACAGGAAAGAGGCATTCGGCCGTGAAGGGGCTTGCGTAAGTAGCTGATTTTAGATTTTTTTGCAAATGTATTAAAATTAAAATATCACATTTACATATGTTTTCAGACCCTTTACTCAGTACTTTGTTAAAGCACCTTTGGCAGCAATAACAGCCTCAAGTCTTCTTGGGTATGACGCTACAAGCTTGGCACACCTGTATTTGGTGAGTTTATCCCATTTCTCTCTGCCGATCCTCTCAAGCTCTGTCAGGTTGGATGGGGAGCGTTGCTGCACAGCTATTTTCAGGTCTCTCCAGAGATGTTCGATCGGGTTCAAGTCCAGGCTCTGGCTGGGCCACTCAAGGACATTCAGAGCCTTGTCCCGAAGCCATTCCTGCGTTGACTTGGTTGTGTGCTTAGGATCGTTGTCCTGTTAGAAGGTGAACCTACGCTCCAGTCTGAGTTCCTGAGAAGGTTTTCGTCAAGGATCTCTCTGTACTTTGCTCCGTTCATCTTTCCCTCGATCCTGACTAGTCTGCCTTTTACTGAAGAGTGGCTTTGGTCTGGCCACTCTACCCCAAAGGCCTGATTGGTGGAGTGCTGCAGAGATGGGAGAACTTTCCAGAAGGACAACCATCTCCACAGAGGAACTCTGGAGCTCTGTCAGAGTGACCATCGGGCTCTTGGTCACCTCCCTGACCAAGATCCTTCTCCCTGATTGCTCAGTTTGGCCGAGTGACCAACTCTAGGAAGTGTCTTGATGGTTCCAAACTTCTTCTATTTAAGAATGATGGAGGCCACTGTTCTTGGGGACCTTCAATGCTGCAGAAATGTTTTGGTACCCTTCCCAGATCTGTGCCTTGACACAATGCTGTATTGGAGCTCTAGCTTTTTGCTCTGACATGCACTGGCAACAGTGGGACCTTATATAGACAGGTGTGCCTTTCCAAATCATGTCCAATCAATTGAATTTACCACAGGTGGACTCCAATCAAATTATAGAAGCATCTCAAGGATGATCAATGGAAACAAGATGCACCGGAGCTCAATTTCGAGTCTCATAGCAAAGGGTCTGAATACCAATGTAAATAAGATATATTTTTTTTACATTTGCAAAAAATACATTAAAAAAAACAACCTGTTTGCACTTTGTCATTATGGGGTATTGTGTTGGGTGTAGATTGCTGAGGATTTGTATCTATTTAATCCATTTCAGAATAAGGCTGTGACGTAACAAAATGTGGAAACGTCAAGGGGTCTGAATACTCTCCGAAGGCACTGTATATGTATTTATACTTTGGTCTAAATAGAGACTCGGGAGATGGATGGGAGGGGGACTGCTACAAAAGTTGGTCACAATTTTTTTTAAAGAACAGTGTACATTCAACTCAAAGTGTAGCAAAAACATGAGCTTTTGGCATCAGTAGCATGACAGGTCCTTGTAGTCTTTCAGACCTCTGAAATCAGTCTTGGAGATAAACTATAACCTAATCCTAACCAGAAGGTGTCGGGGCCCTGGATTTAGCAATTCACTGTTAACTGTCTAAGTGGCAGAGAGTATAGGTATAAGTGGCAGAGAGTAGAAGACGTGATTCTGTTAGGCATTAGTAGCAGAATGAGGACAGTGGTTCCCTGAGGGTCAGGGTTAATATCAGGATCACATCCATCCCTCTTCCTTCCCCCTGCTCACGTGTGAGCAGCCAGCACCAGTCCAAAGTGGAGAATCAAAAGACCATCCTGGGAATAAATAAACAAGAAAATAAGCACACATAAAACTCATAAATGGAAGCTAACGATATCAGGACTATTTCCAGACCAGAGAGTAACTACAAATTCATAGGACCTTTGAGTGGACTCACCTGTAGAGCGTCATCTCGCATGGAGCGCTGAACCTCTCGTAGCGACTGGTAACGGTCCAGGAGGTGGTCTCCACACACAACATCCACCTGCACCACAACATGACATCATACCACTGCGACAGACTGCATGAAATCAATTGAGAGTGACATACTGAATTACAACATACATGGAGTCACCTGAGGGAGGGAATACCTGTGAACTAAAACTGGTAGGTGCAGTTTGAGAAGTGAAAATGAAAACCGTAATAAATGCTACAGATCCATTTCAATAAGATACAGAAATAGTATTCCTGATTAGAAATTAAATCAAGTTCAATAATAATTTGAAAAATTAAAAGACGTCACCTCATGTCACCTTTTATTTTTGGCTGGGCAGGCCAATCCATTTGGGCAGTTATGCGTTCATCAGAGCATCAAGAGATCTGCCAAAGCCATTGTTTTTTAATGCAAGTGCCTAGGTGATAATTACAATTGCCCACAGGGTGGTGCAAAGTGCTATTCAAAACAGTCAACCAACAATTAATTAAATTATATATACAAAACACACAAATTATGGTTGGGTGGTAACCACATTTTCATACAGTCATACTGAACAGATCCAGTACAAGCTTCATATCGACAGACACTACAAAGAGCGAGAAACCATAACCCAGCGGGGTCCCTCCCTGCCCCTCGCCCTTTTTCATTTGTCCCCCCTACTCATACAAAGTCCAGTTGTCACCACATTTGTCAGACTGGTTGAAAAAGAATTGGAAACTAAATTCAAAAATGACAAGGGACCCCAATATCAGTCTTCCTCCAGCTGAAAGACGAGTACTAAATGAACTCCAGGAGAATACGGACATTGTCATAAAACCCACAGAAAAAGGTGTGGCAAGAGTTATGGGCATGAGTTCTGAAAAACACCTGAACCTGTCTTGTTCCTATAGACCCTTGCCTCACGAGTTCCTAAGAGTCTATCTATCCCCTTCCGAAAGTGCATAAGAACTCTAGTCAGTACATCTGCATTCCCCATGCTGAAGGCCTACAAATCGATTTCCAAATTCCTAAAGTCACGTGAAGAACAATTGGTGAATCCCCCTAATGACTTTGTTGGAGGTCTTGAAATTGGTACTTGCAAATGACTATTTCAGGTATGACTACTTTCAAACCAAATGCACAGCAGTAGCCACGATTTACGCAAACCTTGTCGTTGGAGATTGGGAGGCAGTTGATATTCAAAATAAAGACAACGCTTTTCTACCTCATATTAAGTTTTGGAAACGCTACATTGAGGACAATTATATTTTGGGGTTCATCTAAACAAAATCCTGATGACTTTGTCCGTTATCTGAACACCACAACGACTTTCCTTCTGTTCACTGTTAAGTGACCAACAATAACTTCCTGGAACAAAATATTCAAGAACTTCTATTCATCAGGTGGTGGTAACCTCCCTAAAACGTTCTCACAACAAGAGACGCTTTCGAGTGATAGACCTTGACTGCATGGTGTTTAATCTAAAAATCATGATTTCTCATTCAGACCAATCATCTCCAAACTTTTCTGAATCAAAATCACTTTGAGTCCAAATGCATGCTGAGACCTACCGATGACAGCTAGTGTGCTAGCACTATGCCCTTGTTTACATCACACTTCCTCATGATTAGTGGATTGTAACTCACCAACACTTGGTCTGGAATGTAATTACTCTAATGTAATGATCTCTAACACGGAGTAGATCCTCCATATGACTTTAATAAATAGTGCATTGTGGGTAGTTTAGACTTTAGAAGATATCCAGAAATAAGTCAATAAATATGCAATAACACAAAAACATAACTGTTTGTACTTATTACTTATATGTAACCAGATCGTGACAACAACTAAGTTACTAACTCTGACCACAGTGTTACATTGCTGAGTAAAAACTCATGCTCCCTACCCTTTAAAAACAGTTCTGTAGCAATGAGGTTTGTGCAGACTACAGGCCCAAGACATTATCACTGAATATTGGCTATGCTTGAATTGCCCTGCCAATGTTCTTCTAAAACCATTTTAACATTATATTTCAAAACTTGGTATATGATCACACCAGTAATAGATCATATGACAAAGCAGCAAAATCAGGTTTAGAAAACACTTACAAATTACAAATAAAAACTGAAATAACATTTACATAAGTATTCAGACCCTTTAAACAAAGTATTGAGTAAGGCACATTTGTCAGTGATTACAGACTAGAGTATTCTTGGGTATGAAGCTATAAACTTAGCACACCTGTATTTGGAGTGTCTCCCATTCTTCTCTGCAGATGCTCAAGCTCTGTCAGGTTGGATGGGGAACGTCTCTCCAGAGACGATCGGTTTTGAGCTCTGGCTGGGCAACTCAAGGACATTCAGAGACTTGTCCCGAAGCCATTCCTGCATTGTCTTGTTGGAAGGTGAACCTTTGCTCCAGTCGGAGGTCCTGAGCAGGTTTTCATCCAAGGATCTCTGTACTTTGCGCCATTCATCTTTCCCTTCAATCGTCACTAGTCTCCCAGTACCTGCTGCTGAAAAAAAACAGCCCCACAGCATGATGCTGCCACCATTCTTCCCTGTAGGGATGGTGCCAGGCTTCCATCCGATGTGACACTCGGCATTCAGGCCAAAGAGTTCAATCTTGGTTTCATCAGACCAGAGAATATTGTTTCTCATGGTCTGAGAATCCTTTAGGTGACTTTTGGTAAACTCCAAGCAGGTTGTCATGTGCCTTTTACTGAAGAGTGTCTTCCGTCTGGCCAGTACCATAAAGGTCTGATTGGTGGAGTGCTGCAGAGATGGTTGTCCTTCTGGAAGGTTCTCCCATCTCCACAGAGAGATCATTGGGTTCTTGGTCACCTCCCTGGCCAACGCCCTTATCCCCCTATTGCTCATTTTGGCCAGGCGGACAGCTTTAGGAAGGGTCTTGATGGTTCCAAACTTCTTCCATTTAAGAATGGAGGCCACTGTGTCCTTGGGGACCTTCAATGCTGCAGAATGTCTTCTGTACCCTTCCCCAGATCTGTTCCTCGACACAAAGCGGTCTCTGAGCTCTACGGACAATTCCGTCGACCTCACGGCTTGGTTTTTGCTTTGACATGTCAACTGTGGGACCGAATATAGACTGGTGTGTGCCATTCCAAATCAATTCACCACAGGTGGACTCCAATCAAGTTGTAGAAACATCAAGGATGAGCAAGGGAAACTGGATGCACTTGAGTCTCATAGCAAAAGAATGTGAAAACTAAAAAACTGTTTTCGCTTTGTCATTGTGTGTAGATTGATTAAATTATTTTCCTGATCAATTTTAGAGTAAAGCTGTAACGAAACAAAATGTGGAAAAGGGGAATGTGTCTGAATACTTTCCGAATGCACTGTAAATGTTCATAATTTGCTTACTTTATTTTACTGGACTGATGGTGCCTGCATCTGATGGTCAGTCTCAGCGGATGGAAAGCATTAGAGGGTCACACTAGGATTGTCCCTCAGCTATCCACCCTTGGCTAAGACTAACCAAAAAGGGAAAACCGTTTTTGAGCTGATGGAGAAACTCGAGTCACACCGTATTATTTTTGCCTCATGCACAGATTCATGTTGTTACTCCCATTACCGGAGAAAGTGAAATATTCCTTGAGATATATATACACACACACACACACACACACACACATATATATATATATATTTTTTTTTTAAAGCCACTAATTATAAAAATGGAAGCGATACACTTTGGTAGTTATTCATTGAATCTGCAGTGCTGATTGCAGCGCATTTCATGGCTTATAATAATACAAATAAAATGTTGACAGTGCTGAACAAGAACTCACTGTTGTATTCATTGACATTCTCTAATGTTTAGACATTTTGAAACCACAGTATCAACGAGTAAGTTGCAGACAGCCATCTGAGCAAATCGGTAGGCATATAGGAGCACTTGATTTTGTACCTTGACACATGAAATGGTTCAAAATGGGAACACTTTGCCTACCTGGCACACAAGGCAACTGAAACAAGTGCATTTACTGCTAACAGGGCGAGAGAAAAAAGTAGGAATGCGAGGCTTAATCGTTGTTTTTTTAATAAAGAACGTTTTCACGATCGACTAGGAATGCCTTGGAGATCGACTGGTCGGTGACCACTGTTGTAGACTATATGTCTGCACTGCCATTTGTATGCTCATATATATATATATATATATTTTCCCTACATTCAATCAATCTTTCTATCCAGATGTCTACTTTTCATACCCCAAAGCATCCATTTTCTTTGTACTAGGAAGTAACTATTACAGCAGAATATCTCAAATTTTGTCAAGTTTATTCTGCTGATCTGTGTATTTGTATACAGTGCCTTCAGAAAGTATTCATACCCCTTGACCTATTCCACATTGTGTTGAGTTACAGCCGGAAATCAAAATGGATTAAATAAATAACTTTTTCATTATGGGGTATTGTGTGTAGGTAGGTGAGGAGAAAATTAAAACGTGTTTAGAAATGTAGATCATTTTAGAAAGAAACACCTGTGTAAGGGTCAATGACAGTGCATGTAAAAGCAGAAACTATTCCATGAAGTCCAAGGAACTGTCCGTAGATCTCTGAGAGAGCATTGGGATGAGACATACTGTACCAGTCAAAAGTTGACACCTACTCATTACAGGGTTTCTCTTAATTTACTATTTTCTACATTGTGGAATAATAGTGAAGATATCAAAACTATGGTCTGAATAATTATGTAAATGTGATATCCGTTTTCTAAAAAAACTGTTTTTGCTTTGTAATGGAGTATTGTGTGTAGATTTGGGGGGGGGGACACACACGATGTAATCCATTTCAGAATAAGGTTGTAACGCAACAAAGTATGAAAAGCGTCAAGGGGTCTGAATACTTTCCGAATGCACTGTAAATGGCAGAGCACCCAGCTAATAAATCTAGATAGTGCACCTATTACCCACTCCGGTGAGTGCCAAGAAATAAATCCCTGTTACTGCTAAACACCCTACATACAGGTAGGGCTGTGCTGTTGCGCTCTGCAGTTTTACATAAGACACGAACACTCTTCCCCTCTGTCCTTGTGTGAGCATTAGGCTCTGCATCTACCTCTCACCTGGTTACTTAGGCCTCTAAAGTATTTTACAGGGGATGAAATTGAGATGGGTTCAACATAACGATTTCTTAAAGCAGAGAGCTCTCTCACATAACGAGCAGATATGTACATATTTATGCATTTCCCCTTGCCAGGTCTCCCTCTGAGAAATAGTTCATAACCGCATTAGACATCCTGGTAAAGTCAATGTGTAACCCCTCCCACTGACCTGGCAGGCGGGGCTCAGCTCCATCTTCCTCCTGATGAAGAGCGCCACATGGTGGACAGTGGCATCCCCCGATACTCGCACATACCGCCTCTCCAAAGGCTGGCCAGGGTCACGGGTGTTAGAGCATGCAATCCCTTATTTATTTTACCAATATAACTCAAATTCACAATATCAACATTGCTTTATGCATGACCATTACTATATAGTGGCTGGACAGCAGCATTATGCTGTTATTTAATTTTAACAGTCTCATACAAGTCATTATGAGAAAAGAGCGTGACAGCAGTAATTACCTTATAGCCGTCTATGCCTTCTTCCGCTCTGGAAACAAACAACTTTACATAGAATTTTCTTAATCCTTGCAACCAATCTTGTACAGTTAACCATCAGTCTTGTAACTTGAAATGTTCTCCCTAGTCCAGGGTTTCCCAAACTCTGTCATGGGGACCCCAAGGGGTGCACATTTAGTTATTTGCCATAGCACTACCCAGCTGATTAAAATAATCAACTATTCATCAAGCTTTGACCATTTTAATCAGCTGTGTAGTGCTAGGGCAAAAACCAAGAAGGAGTACCCTTGGCAGTCCCCAGGACCGAGTTAGGGAAATGCTGCCCTAGTCCATATGCACTCAAAGGAAGCACAGTAGCACTCCAGCACCATCTACTGGTGTAGCCAAGAATGTTTGTTTGTCTCTGGTCAATCTCATTTCAAAATATCTCAGGGAATACCCTTCCATCCCTAAAATAGAAAATGCTAGGGAGAGACTCACCCCAAAAACTCCAGCTGCAGTGACACATCCAGTTCAGGAGGGATGGCGAAGACAGACTGGGGCAGCAATGCCCTCCTCTGCTTCTGGTTCTTCAGCACAGGGACCGCAGGGGACGCCATCACTGTGGTCACAGAGAAAGACGAGCATTTACAGAAGCATTAGGGGAATGTTCCACACCCAGCACTGAGACAAACAGAGACATGGCTAAAATCAGAGGGTCTTCAAATACCCAAACTATTTCATTAAACAAAGCTGCACCAAATCTCTACCAAAAAAGCACAATTAGCAGCAACGACAACGACATTGGTCTATACCTGGTTTAGGCACCTCCAGTCCTCTCTGTTTGTAAAAATCAATCATCCTTGCTCTCTCCACTGCAAAGACAATAAAGAGTAAAGACAATACTAATTTTAACTGCAAAACAAAAGATTGCCAAGAGGCGTTTGGGGAAAATCTGAGAAATGGAAGGCTTGTGGATACTTACTTTCTTCCAGATGTGGCAGCATCTTGTAAACAATATCTTGCAACTGTCTGTCAGGTCTGTGGAGATGCAAAAACACCCACCATACAGTAAGTATCTACATACCAGTGTATAAGTGAGTATTAGCCTATAGCTCATTGTATTAATTGATAACAGGACAATGTGAGAGGTATAGTAATCAACTTCAAAGCTGACGTTGTTTCAGTGAACATCTCAGTTTATCGTGGCAACGTTTTCATTCAAATGAGTTGGCACAACAGTAATATTTACATTTGCGTCCCTTTGGCCTGTGCTGAAAGCAGAGTTCTGCAATAGACGACGAGTGTGCTTGGACATGAATAACAATGGTGTCTACAGAGAGACATCAGTATCCGTGCGTCACACCAGGACTTTGTGTTCCAGGTAACTCCCCAGCAGGGAGAGGGTAACCATAGAAACAGACACTCACGGGATGTCCTCTTTAAATAACATGATGCCAAGTTGAAAAACATGAACCGATGTCTTCAAATGTAAAACAAGACAAGAGTCTGTGTGCTCGTAGATTTCACGCAGGCATGCTTACTTTATGTTGTACAATGGTTGTGTCTGATGGACTACAATGCTGCAATTGGGACACCTGTTGCTGTAGAAGAAGTGTTTCACTATGCAGCTTTTACAAACTGGGGAAGAGAGAACAGATTACAAAGGAAGTATGACTGATGGAATGAGATTGAAGGGATAGCAGTCATATTTCAGGATTGTTTATCTCAAATCATTGTAACTCACAAGTGTGCAGACACTCTGTGATGGTGGTGGAATCAATTAGGATTCCGCAGCAGAGAGTACAGCGGATGTAAGGGTAAAATTGATTAAGAGGGAGTTCAGGCTGTGAAAACAAAACAAAAACACAAAACATTCACAATGTCATTCCACATTATAGAACTGGAGTGCATCACAGTTACAAGAGAGTACCAACCAGTGTAGCAGATATCATTTAACAGTACATTCATTATTCTCGTCACTCCAGGAAAATTAGAAAAACACTAGATATTGTCCAAGTCTGCAATACTGTACCTCATCCCCTGAATCCGAGTCAACATTATTAGATGTCCCATTGTGGTCTTTCGAACCATCGTTGTCGACACTGTTCTGGTGGCTAATATCGGTTGGTGTCGCCTCTTCTGACTGCTGACCGACACTCAAACAACCGGGTCCTTCGAGTTCCGTGGTGCTGTCCTCCATAGTACTGCAAATTGGGTTGATTTCCGCGCCAATAAATTCTTCAATTAATCAATAATTTGATATTCACCTGACCCTAGCATTATTAGCAAACGTGCTGGTTAGCTCAATAAATACAAAGAACACACAACGACAACAGTTCAACCTCTACTTTAACGGACTAACGTTACCAATAAACCCCATGTGATTTAACCACTAACTATTGCTTAAATGTTATCGCTAACCCCAAATATATAAAAAACAAAACCAACTGTAACAGTTGCTAGCTAACGTTACTGTTGTCGCTCAAGTTTCAGCAACTTCCTGGCACTATGGCAATGAAACGAGCCAATTAAATCATAACAGAGCAGAGTCCACTAGAAATAGAATTTCAAGACTGGACCACAGTTGCTTTGCCTTATCTTTCTTCTCTAGGAAGAATATGGATTCATATGATATTAATGAAGAATTGAAAATATTTAAGCTGTCATAAAAATACATTTAAAAATGACTTGATTGGAGTTCAGTATCTTCCAAATATGGATATTATTGATAGTTATAGGTTCTGCCTAATTATAGAAATCTGGATCGGGTACCTCCAGATGTGGCCATTATAATCTCTAGCTATTAATTTGACAATGCAAGATACAGGGAACAGTCAAACATGAGGAATCCGGCATCGGAGCACAGAACAGAGCTCTGAAAGTCCTTGTGGTTTAATATGCCATCACATTTGGCTCTTTGGAAGTTGTGGGAACGTGTGAAACCAAAAACACATTGGTTGTGGGAACTAAGCCATGTGTTTCCTGACCGGTAAAACTGAATGTTTTTGAAAGGTTCTGAGATACAAAGTGAACATTTCACCTTTTCTGGGAAAGTTTATTTTTAGGTTGTATGAAGGTTCCTTATATCTTATCTGCCATTGACTGGAACGAACTACAAAAATCTCTGAGACTGGAAACACTTATCTCCCTCACTAGCTTGATCCACCAGCTGTCAGAGAAGCTCACAGATCACTGCACCTGTACATAGCCCATCTATAAATAGCCCAAACAACTACCACTTCCCCTAATGTATTTATTTAGCTCCTTTGCACCCCAGTATTTCTACTTTGCACACTCATCTGTCAAATCTACCATTCCAGTGTTTTAATTGCTATATTGTATTTACTTCGCCACCATGGCCTATTTATTGGCTTTCCCTCCCTTATCTCACCTCATTTGCTCACATTGTATATATACACTTCTTTTTCTACTGTATGTTTGTTTTACTCCATGTGTAAATCTGTGTTGTTATGTGTAGAACTGCTTTGCTTTATCTTGGCCAGGTCGCAGTTGTAAATGAGAACTTGTTCCTAACTTGCCTACCTGGTTAAATAAAGGTGAAATAAAAAAATCTAGGTGGAGGTTTATGAAAAACTTTCACTGAATGTTTCAATTGGACTTTTAATTACACTATTAGCTTATTTTTTTAAATTCCAAGCACAAACTTAATTTCCGTCGGCATTATTCATGCAAACACATTTCTTCCGTATGTTGACATGGCATCAGTGAGATTTAAACCTATGATCTTCTGTTTTGTATCCATTGAATTAGTCCACTGCACCACCAGGATGGAGCTAGCATGTCGTGTTTTTTATACATATAAAGCTGGTTATTTTAGTCTATTCAAAACAGACCCCATTTCAAAGGAAGTATTCATTAAAGGGATTATCCTGTACTTTGTAAACGCCTACTTTTTAGCCAGTAGTTCTGAAAGTAGCTCTACTGTACAAAGTGTATCGAGTCACATATGTGCAGATACAGTATCAGGCAATTTTGGACACACCTACTCATTCTACATTGGAGAATAATAGTGAAGACATCAAAACTATGAAATAACACATATGGAATCATGTAGTAACCAAAAGTGTTATATTTGAGATTCTTCAAAGTAGCCACCCTTGGCCATGATGACAGCTTTGCACACGCTTGGCATTCTCTCAACCAGCTTCATGAGGTAGTCACCTGGTTGCATTTCAATTAACAGGTGTGCCTTGTTAAAAGTTCATTTGTGGAAGTTCATTTCTATCCTTCTTAATCTGTTTGAGCCAATCAGTTGTGTTGAAACAAGGTAGAGATGGTATACAGAAGATAGGGCTATTTGGTAAAAGATCAAGTCCATATTATGGCAAGAACAGCTTAAATATGCAAAGAGAAATGAGAGCAAATCATTACTTTAAGACATGAAGGTCAGTCAATTCGGAACATTTCAAGAACTTTGAAAGTTTCTTCAAGTGCAGTCGCAAGAACCCATCAAGCACTATGATGAAACTAGCTCTCACGAGGACCAGAAAGAAAGACCCAGAGTCACCTCTGCTGCAAAGGTTAAGTTCATTAGAGTTACCAGCCTCAGAAATTGCAGCCCAAGTAAATGCTTCACAGAGTTCAAGTAACAGACATCTCAACATCAACTGTTCAGAGGAGACTGTGTGAAGCAGGCCTTCATGGTTGAATTGCTGCAAAGAAACCCCTACTAAAAGGACACCAATAAGGAAGAGACTTGCTTGGGCCAAGAAATATGTGCAATGGACATTAGACCGGTGGAAATCTGTTCTTTGGTCTGATGAGTCCAAATTAGATTTTTAGTTCCAACCGTTGTGTCTTTGAGACGCAGAGTAGGTGAACAGAGGATCTTCACATGTGTGGTTCCCACTGTGAAGCATGGAGGTGGTGTGATGGTGCTTTGCTGGAGACACTGTCAGTGATTTATTTAGAATTCAAGGCAACCTTAACCAGATTTGATGGCGCGTCGCTGCAGAATGCTGTGGTAGCCATGCTGGTTTGAGCTTGGTGGAACTATCAGTTGTTTTTCAACAGGACAATGACCCAACACACCTCCAGGCTGTGTAAGGCAGGGTTGGGCAACTCCAGTCTGAGGGCCTGATTGGTGTCACACTTTCTCCATCCCTGGCAAACACAGCTAACTAATCAAATTGCATTCTGAACTGAAGATCATGATTCGGTAATTATTGGAATTAGGTGTGTTAGCTGGGGAACAACTGACACCAATCAGGCCCTCGAGGACTGGAATTGCCCACCCCTGGTATAAGGGCTATTTGACCAAGGAGAGTGATGAAGTGCTGCATCTGATGACCTGGCCTCCACAATCACCCAACCTCAACCCAATTGAGATGGTTTGGGATGAGTTGGACTGCAGAGTGAAGGAAAAACAGCCAGCATTTTTGCAGAACAGAATCCGAACGAAAGTGATCTATACTGTTCCGGAACAGAACCATTATTTTAAAATCATGAGAACTGGTTACAGTTATTTTACATTCTGGGCATTTTTTTCTTCTTCTTCCATTCCCACAAGAAAGGCAAAACAAAGCAACTATACAAAGCACTCACTTTGTCAGAGAAACTTATTCCAATGTCTGCCTGCCAGAAAGTCATTGCCAGTGTGTGAATGCTAGGGAAATTCTGCACCGGACCACGTGACTGGCAGAATTGAATTTAAAGGACGTTTCAGAAATTTACCGGACATCCATATGCATTCAGATCTGACCTGGCGCAGCCAGTGCCATCAATAAACAAGGGACATTGGCCAAATGAGCCACATTTAGGTGTCCTTAAAAACAGCTTATAACAAAAACAATGTGTTTTTTAGTTGTCTACCCCACGGTTCAGCACTAAATGCATCAGTGTATTGCATGCATAGTCCTATAGGCTTAAGCATCCACTGTTGTCATGTCTACTCCCACTCCTCCCCTCCAGGGTTCAACATCACCGGTATACTAACCACCGGTCCTGGGATTCATCATGACCCACGCCTGGCGTCAATTATTAAGCGCACCTGCACATCATCATGAGGCACACCTGGACTCCATTACCTCCCCTATATCTGGCACTCCCTTAGGTTCTTTCCTCAGTCAGTATTGTTCCTGTGTTCATGCGTAGACACTACTATAAATGTTGTCTTGTTTTATTAAACGTTTCACCTGCTTTGACTCAGCGTCTCAGTTATATCTGTATGATATTAATATTTAGTGAAAAAAAAAGAAATTCAACAATTTCAAAGACTTTACTGAGTTAATTCTTAAGGAAATCAGTCAATTTAAATAATCTATGGATTTCCCATGACTGGGCAGGGGCGCAGCCATAGGCCCATTGCCTTGGGAGCCAGGCCCAGCCAATCAGAATTATTTTTTCCCCCCCACCAAAGGGCTTTATTACAGACAAATACTCAGTTATCAGCTGTACGGGTGGCTGGTCTCAGATGATCCCGCAGGTGAAGAAACCGGATGTGGAAGTCCTGGGCTGGCATTGTTGCACATGGTCTGCTGTTGTGGGGCCGGTTGGACATACTCCCAAATTCTCTAAAATGACATTAGAGGTGGCTTATGGTAGAGAAATTAACAATATCTCTGGCAACAGCTCTGGTAGACATTCCTGCAGTCAGCATGACAATTGCACACTCCCTAAACTTGAGACATCTGTGGCATTGTGTTGTGACAAAACCACACATTTTAGAGTGGCTATTGTCCCCAGAACAAGGTGCACCTGAGCAAATTAGAGAGAAATAAGCTTTTTGTGCTTATTGGAACATTTCTGGGATCTTTTACGTCAAATGATGAAAGGTCGGACCAACATACCACAGTTGAAGTAGGAAGTTCACATACACTTAGGTTGTAGTCATTAAAAAAAAATAAAAAACACTCCATACATTTCTTGTTAAACTATAGTTTTGGCAAGTCGGTTGGGACATCTACATTGTGCATGACAGAAGTAATTTTTCCAACAATTGTTTAGACAGATTATTTCACAATTCCAAGTGGGTCAGATGTTTACATAGGGTAAGTTGACTGCCTTTAAACAGCTTGGAAAATGTCATGGCTTTAGAAGCTTCTGATAGGCGAATTAGCATCATTGGAGGTGTACCTGTGGATGTATTTCAAGGCCTACCTTCAAACTAAGTGCCTCTTTGCTTGACATCATGGGAAAATGAAAAGAAATCAGCAAAGACCTCAGAAAAAACATTGTAGACCTCCACAAGTCTGGTTCATCCTTGGGAGCAATTTCCAAACGTCTGAAGGTACCATGGTCATCTGTACAAACACGAACGTCCTTTGGTGCGAAAAGTGCAAATCAATCCCAGAACAGAACCTTGTGAAGATGCTGGAGGAAACGGGTACAAAAGTATCTATATCCACAAAACAAGTCCTATATCGACAGCCTGAAAGGCTGCTCAGCAAGGAAGAAGCCACTGCTCCAAAACCGCCATAAAGCCAGACTACGGTTTGCAACTGCACATGAGGACAGAGATCACTTTTTGGAGAAATGTCCTCTGGTCTGATGAAACAAAAATAGAACTGTTTGGCCATAATGACCATCGATTTGTTTGGAGGCAAAAGGGGGACAGTTGCAAACTGAAGAACACCATCCCAACCTTGAAGCACAGGGGTGGCAGCATCATGTTGTGGGGGTGCGTTGCTGCAGGAGGGACTGGTGCACTTCAAAATAGATGGAATCCTGAAGGAAAATTATGTGGATATATTGAAGCAACATCTCAAGACATCAGTCAGGCAGTTAAAGCTTGGTCGCAAGTGGGTCTTCCAAATGGACAATGACCCCAAGCATACTTCCAAAGTTGTGGCAAAATGGCTTATGGACAACAAAGTCAAGGTATTGGAGTGGCCATCACAAAGCCCTGACCTTAATCCCATAGATAATCTGTGGGCAGAACTGAGAAAGCGTGTGAGCAAGGAGGCCTAAAAACCTGACTCAGTTACACCAGCTCTGTCAGGAGGAATGGGCCAAAATTCACCCAACTTATTGTGGAAAGCTTGTGGAAGGCTAGCCAAAACATTTGACCTAAGTTAAACAATTTAAAGGCAACGCTACCAAATACCAATTGAGTGTATGTAAACTTCTGACCCACTGGGAATGTGATGAAAGAAAATCATTATTCTGACATTTCACATTCTTAAAATAAAGTGGTCATCCTAACTGACCTAAGACAAATAATTTTTACTCGGATGAAATGTCAGGAATTGTGAAAAACTGAATTCAAATGTATTTGGCTAAGGTGTATGTAAACTTCAGACTTCAGCTGCGTATATGTATATGAGAGATATGAGATATGTTAAAACAACATGCCTTTCTTTGTCATATTGGGTAGGAGTCTGTTCGAGAGTTAAGTGTACAGAAGGAGGCTAATATATACATTTATCAGAATATTTTGTATAAATAAGCATTATATTATAGGCCTGCAGTAACTAAAGCTAAATCTTAACAATAGCCCCACCAAACCTTCAAACATTTCTAAACTTTATTAGGGTAATATCAAAAGTCAGTCAATCCATTGCTTATAGTGAAAATATAAGCAGGCTATTAAATTGGAGGCAATCAGTTGTAACTTAATTTGGCCAACCTTCAAAAGTTTAACAGGCTATATTGCAGCAATTACCAACAAAGGCATACTGTTATTAATTTTACAACAGGCCTACTTAACATATCTTACACTAAATAGGGATCACACAATTAAAGAGAGTTTTAATTTTACATATCGAAAGAACTGGTTTTGATTAATAAGCCTACAATAATAAAACGGATTATAATGTCATGTTCTGACCTTAGTTCCTTTGTTCTGTCTTTGTTTTAGTATGGTCAGGGCATGAGTTGGGTGGGTTGTCTATGTTAGTTTGTCTATGATTTTCTATTTCTGTGTTTGGCCTGGTATGGTTCTCAATCAGAGGCAGCTGTCAATCGTTGTCCCTGATTGAGAACTATATTTAGCTAGCCTGTTTTCCATTGTGTTTTGTGGATGGTTATTTTCAGTCTTTGTGTGTCTGCACCAGACAGAACTGTTTCGGTTGTTTCTTTGTTGTTCAGTTTTTCATTAAATAAGATGAACACTTACCACGCTGCGCTTTGGTCCTCACCTTCTTCCTACATCAGCCGTTACATATAAATACAAAAAATGCATTTAAGTGTAAAAAAATATATATATATATAAATAAATAAAATTGCATCATACCTGATTTGCCAGTCAATAACACCAGAGGAAAGAACCAAGGCACAGTGCCTTGCGAAAGTATTCGGCCCCCTTGAATGATTGTGCCCCCTTTGCGAACTTTTGCCACATTTCAGGCTTCAAACATAAAGATATAAAACTGTATTTTTTTGTGAAGAATCAACAACAAGTGGGACACAATCATGAAGTGGAACGACATTTATTGGATATTTCAAACTTTTTTAACAAATCAAAAACTGAAAAATTGGGCGTGCAAAATTATTCAGCCCCCTTAAGTTAATACTTTGTAGCGCCACTTTTGCTGCGATTACAGCTGTAAGTCGCTTGGGGTATGTCTCTATCAGTTTTGCACATCGAGAGACTGACATTTTTTCCCATTCCTCCTTGCAAAACAGCTCGAGCTCAGTGAGGTTGGATGGAGAGCATTTGTGAACAGCAGTTTTCAGTTCTTTCCACAGATTCTCGATTTGATTCAGGTCTGGACTTTGACTTGGCCATTCTAACACCTGGATATGTTTATTTTTGAACCATTCCATTGTAGATTTTGCTTTATGTTTTGGATCATTGTCTTGTTGGAAGACAAATCTCCGTCCCAGTCTCAGGTCTTTTGCAGACTCCATCAGGTTTTCTTCCAGAATGGTCCTGTATTTGGCTCCATCCATCTTCCCATCAATTTTAAACTTCTTCCCTGTCCCTGCTGAAGAAAATCAGGCCCAAACCATGATGCTGCCACCACCATGTTTGACAGTGGGGATGGTGTGTTCAGGGTGATGAGCTGTGTTGCTTTTACGCCAAACATAACGTTTTGCATTGTTGCCAAAAAGTTCAATTTTGGTTTCATCTGACCAGAGCACCTTCTTCCACATGTTTGGTGTGTCTCCCAGGTGGCTTGTGGCAAACTTTAAACAACACTTTTTATGGATTTCTTTAAGAAATGGCTTTCTTCTTGCCACTCTTCCATAAAGGCCAGATTTGTGCAATATACGACTGATTGTTGTCCTATGGACAGAGCCTCCCACAGCTGTAGATCTCTGCAGTTCATCCAGAGTGATCATGGGCCTCTTGGCTGCATCTCTGATCAGTCTTCTCCTTGTATGAGCTGAAAGTTTAGAGGGACGGCCAGGTCTTGGTAGATTTGCAGTAGTCTGATACTCCTTCCATTTCAATATTATCGCTTGCACAGTGCTCCTTGGGATGTTTAAAGCTTGGGAAATCTTTTTGTATCCAAATCCAGCTTTAAACTTCTTCACAACAGTATCTCGGACCTGCCTGGTGTGTTCCTTGTTCTTCATGATGCTCTCTGCGCTTTTAACGGACCCCTGAGACTATCACAGTGCAGGTGCATTTATACGGAGACTTGATTACACACAGGTGGATTGTATTTATCATCATTAGTCATTTAGGTCAACATTGGATCATTCAGAGATCCTCACTGAACTTCTGGAGAGTTTGCTGCACTGAAAGTAAAGGGGCTGAATAATTTTGCACGCCCAATTTTTCAGTTTTTGATTTGTTAAAAAAGTTTGAAATATCCAATAAATGTCGTTCCACTTCATGATTGTGTCCCACTTGTTGTTGATTCTTCACAAAAAAAATACAGTTTTATATCTTTATGTTTGAAGCCTGAAATGTGGCAAAAGGTCGCAAAGTTCAAGAGGGCCGAATACTTTCGCAAGGCACTGTATAGGGAAGATAATTAAGGAGGTGATGGAGTCCAAGTGAGTGTCATGAGGCGCAGGTGCGCAAGATGATGGTGACAGGTGTGTGGGATAATTAGCAGCCTGATGACTTAGAGGCCAGAAAGGGAGTATACCGTAGGTGACAAAGTTCTTCTCATCTTAGTCCACTACAATATTAAAACGTGTCCACATGGAGCACATTCCTCTTGTAGGCTTTTCACTGTAGGAATACGCCTACTATTTTTCCTCTAACTTTTGTTTTACTTGAATGAAAAAGGACTCCATCTTGGTAATCAACAGTAGCCTAGGCCAAGGCTCCTGTCTAGTTCTCAGAGTCATACAGAGTGTGATAATGGTTTTGAAGCAGCACATTTGGAGTGTAGGCTGATATACAGCCTCTCCCTGACAATTTGGCAGGCTACAATTTCCTGAATAACTGGGTTGAGTTTGAGTTTTTTTTATTTTCACAGGGACAGTGCACATTAATCAACGTTTCTGCCAGGAGTGTATGTGGCCACATTATTATTGGAAGACTTGGAAGAATGATGATCTGAAACAGACAGCCGATTCAGTATCAGAAGTACAAATACAGCCAGACTGGCCTGCTACTATGCCTTTATAGACATTATAAACTGTCGAGTGTAGACCCACAACTGATCCAAATCGAATGAAACATTCAAATCAAAGGGCTTTTGCATCATTATTCAAATGACATTTTCAGTGCAGCCTAGAGTATAATGTTTTACTAGTTAATTGCATGTGGTGTTGTACGTTACTATAGTCTAGGTAGGATAATTGTATTGTCCTTAAACAAGATCAATAGAGTAGTTTTTTGAGCTGTGTGTTTGTTTCATATCTTCACTGTTCTTTCATGCACAGTGATGCACCTGGCCTGTCCACTGCCTATCAGCTATTCTATTTGTTCTTGTTGATTCATATTGAAAATTGCTTTTATGTGTGGTATACTATCTCAACATTTTTAGATACTATGTTGACATTTTAAGATACTATGTTAAAATGTTAAGATACTAACTAAAAAATGTAAGATAGTATCTTGAAATTTCGAGTTAGTAACTCGAAATATCGAGATAGTAGAACATACATATAGGATATGTTTCTTCATTTGTAGCATTATGTGGCAATTTCCATCTACCCATGTTGCAGAGATCAGCACAACAGGGCTGCATAGGCTTCGCTAGGATACCTGCAGCTGTGGTTGTTATCAGTAGGCTACAGTTGATCAGACTTAAGAACAGATTCATTGTGCATGAGTTGACAAATCATGAGGCAAATCGGTCTTAACAACAGTACTTTGTCCCTATTTTCAATGCTTTTGTGTCAATATTTTTTATCAAACCGAATCAAAATTGTTGGGGGATATGACAGCTCGCCACATGTTTGCCAGCAGCCTTGCTGTGCTGATCTCTGCTAAGCTACGAATTATGTGAATAATCAAGTCAATAAACGTTGGGTAGTTAGTTAGATAGCATATAGTTAATATACTGGCAAGTTCGGTAGCAAGATAACATACCGGTACATACAAGCAACTTCTGTAATGATATGCTATGCGGTTCGTAAGGCTAGCATAGCTAACAAAATGTCAGCCAATATAACGTGTAATGTAACTTATTTGAAAGTCATTACTTTATTTCATTGCTCAACATTTTCTTAACATTTGTCATAATTAGCTAAACCAATGAATTTGTATCCGCTCTCTTCTGCCTTCGGCTGCATGTTTTCCGTAATTTTCTTCAAATCTGAAAATGTTGTGAAGCCACATTCATTTTCTTTTATCGATGGCGGTTATGATATCGTTTAGGATCTTGAGCGTGGCTGAGGTGCACCCATGACCAGCTCGGAAACCAGATTGCATAGCGGAGAAGGTACGGCGGGATTCGAAATGGTCGGTAATCTGTTTGTTCACTTGGCTTTCGAAGACTTTAGGAAGGCAGGGCAGGAAGTATATAGATCTTTAACAGTTTGAGTCTAGAGTGCCTCCCCGCTTTCCAATCTTTAGGAATCTCAGACGATACGATAGCGAGGTTGAACAGAATAGTAATAGGGGTTGCAACAATTGCGGGGGGCTTGGGCCAGTTGCTGCGGGAGGTGCAGAGCTGTTGGCCGGGGTTGGGGTAGCCATGTGGAAAGCATGGCCAGCCGTAGAGAAATGCTTATTGAAATTCACGATTATTGTGGACTAATCAATGGTGACAGTGTTTCCTAGTCTCATTGCAGTGGGCAGCTGGGCTGAGGTACTCTTATTCTCTATGGACTTTACAGTGTCCCAAAACTTTTTGGAATTAGTGCTGTCGGATGCAAATTTCTGTTTGAAAAAGCTAGTCTTTGCTTTCCTAACTGATTGTGTGTATTGGTTCCTGACTTCCCTGAAAAGTTGCATATTGTGGGGACTATTCAAAGCTAGTGCAGTACGCCACAGGGTATTTTTGTGCTGGTCAATGGCAATCAAGTCTGGAGTGAACCAAGGGCTATATCTGTTCTTAGTTTTACATTTTTTGAAAGGGCCATGCTTATTTAAGATGGTGAGGAAAGCACTTTTAAAGAACAACCAGGCATCCTCTACTGACGGGATGAGGTCAATATCCTTCCAGGATACCCAGGCCAGTGTTTTAGGGAGCGTTTGATATTGATTAGGGGTGGTCGTTTGACCGCGGACCCATAATGTACGCAGGCAATGAGGCAGTGATCTCTGAGATCCTGGTTGAAAACAGCAGAGGTGTATTTAGAGGGCAAGTTGGTCAGGATGATATCTATGAGAGTGCCCATGTTTATGGGTTTGGGTTGTACCTGGTAGGTTTCTTGATCATTTGTGTGAGATTGAGGGCATCTAGCTTAGATTATAGGATGGCATATCCCAATTTGGCATATGGCATATCCCAAAATTAAGCATATCCCAATTTAGGTCACGATAGATGGATAGATGTGGGGCAATCAATTCACATATGGTGTCCAGGGCACAGTTGGGAGCTGAGGGGGGTCTATAACAAGCGGAAACAGTGAGGAACTTATTTCTGGAGAGATGGATCTTTAAAAGTAGAAGCTTGAATTGTTTGGGCATAGACCTGGAAAGTATGACAGAACTCTACAGGCTATCTCAACAGTAGATTACAATTCCGCCCCCTTTGGCAGTTCTGTCTTGACAGAAAATGTTGTAATTGGGAATGGAAATTTCTGAATTTTTGGTGGCCTTCCTAAGCCAGGATTCAGACACGGCTAGGACATCAGGGTTGGCGGAGTGTGCTAAAGGAGAGAATAAAGCAAACTTAGGGAGGATGCTTCTGATGTTAACATGAATGAACCCAGGGCTTTTACGTTCGCAGTCAACAACTGAGAGCGCCGGGGACACACAGGGCCTGGGTTAACCTCTGCATCACCAGAGGAACAGAGGAGGAGTAGGATGAGGGTACGGCTAAAGGCTATAAGAACTGGTCATCAAGTGCTTAGGGAACAGAGAATAAAAGGAGCAGATTTCTGGGCGTGGTAGGATAGATTCAGGGCATAGTGTACAGAAAGGGTGTGGTAGGGTGTGAGTACAGTGGGGCTAAACCTAGGCATTGAGTGACGTTGAGAGAGGTTGCATCTCTGGAGCCACCAGTTAAGCTAGGTGCGGTCTTCGCATGTGTGGGGGGTGGGACAAGGAAGCTATCTGAGGCATGTTGAGCAGGACTAGGGGCTCTGCAGTAAAATAAAACAATGAGAGCTGCCCTAAACAACAGTATTGGGAGAGCTAAGACAACAACGGATGAGACAACAACGGGTAAACAGCTAGGACAACAACAACGGGTAAATGGCGATGAATGGGCAGAGAGGGTCAGTTAGCTACACACATGGCCTGAGTTCGAGGCTGGGGCCGACAGATAAACAAAATGAAGTACCGTGTTAATGAACAGTCAGGCAGGCATCAGCTGTGTAGCCGATTGATCATAGGGTCCAATGAGCAGCAATTGATGAAACAGGGAGCCGTTCGGTAGTCAATTACTACGCTAGGCGAGAGTGAGACACGGCGTTCAGGAAGCTAGCGGGCCGGGGAGAGCAGATGGATCATCACCGACATCCACGAAGCAGAGGCCGATTGAGAGCACAGCGGCCAAATTACGTCAGCAGACCAATCGTGATGGATCGGGTCCAGGCCAATTGGCAAGAGAGGTATTGTACTGTAGTTGGTGTAATTTGTTTGCTAGCCAAGAGATGGGCCTAGCTTGAGGCTAGCTCGAGGCTAACTGGTGCTTGCTTCTGGACAATGGCATTAGCCACAATAGCCACTCGGTAGCAACTAACTAGCTGCAAAGATCCGGTGTAATGGTCCAGAGCTTGCAGCAGGAATCATGTGATGTAGTGGGAAAAAAAGCAGTCCGATATGCTCAGTGCAGACTGGCAGATATTATCCGGGCTGTCTGGGCTAAAGCGGATGGAATCCGAGCCTAAGGTAAAGACTGCTAGCAGTGGCTAACAATTACTAAAGAGCTGGTAGCTAATTGGCTGGCTAGCTGCTGATGGAGGTTCCAGTTATAAGGTCTAAAAAATAGCAGATCCGTACCACATTGGGTGAGGCGGGTTGCAGGAAGGTATATTTTATTTGAAAATGAAAAAAACAAACAGAAAAAGACTATATTTACATGGGACGAAAACAAACACGTCTTACTGCTGCGCCATCCTTTGTTACCACAGAGAAAGACTTTGCAATACAGTAACATCAAAACGTTGGGAATGGAACAATATTTCTGTAATCCAACCAGTTGAAAGTATCCGTTGGTACTTAAAGAACATGATGTCAGATCAGTTGTTGTCTGGGACATTATTACTGATGACAATATGAAACTATTTGTGAAAAGATTAAATGTAATTTTAGCCTTCTAAATGAGAGAATTGTTTTCATAAGTAAACTATACTCACTCAGTGTCCACGCCATGTGAACAGACATTGGTTGGAAACATGCCCTTCTCTTCTCCAGTATAAAAGCCCCCGTGACCCAATTCACGTCAGACTAAGCAAACCCCAGCGTGAGCTGTGGTTGCGAATGGGTGAATATCCACTCTATGACGATCACCATGCTGGAAGGATGAATTTACACTAGACCAGCCAGAACACAGCGTGAGCTGATTATGGCAAAATGGTATGAACTTTGAACTCTTATTCACTAAAGAAGAAGTGATACATCCTAGAAGTCGAGTTATCAGCTGCAGCTGTAAACGTGCGTGGCCTGGGAAAGGACAGACAATCTCCTAATGAGAACGACAGGGCACCTCAATATATCCGCTCTAGAACACTACAACGAGAAAGATTATTCAAAGGACAATGGCGATCCCTGCTGGGCAAAGCAGTCTTCCATCTTCGACCCATCTATCGAAGATTATTGTAATGTAAATATATATCTTGCATTTTCCTTTTCCGAATGGGCAGTTATTAGAATGCATTAGATTCTGTATTGACGGTAGCATAGCTTCTCAAGGTCCGATAGAGACCCAATCCCTTTTGTCCCTCAGTCTTCCCGCTCTTTCATTCAAACCCAACCCAATTTCTTTGTGTAACCAGCCGTCATATCGGTTTCGTCCGCTAGGGACTATTTCTTTTATGACATGATTAGTAATCGATGTATGATCCATCCTGTGTATATGTACTTCTGTGTGATTATTTAGGTATTTAATAAATTAATAATTAAGCCAATTTTTGTATTGCTGATTCAACCTGTTAGCCAGGGTTCATGAAGATAACCATGAACTTACGACAATCAGAATGAGACTGATAGAAGGTGACGATAAATAATTGACTGCTATTGATATAAAAAAAGTCTTCAGATCTTTAAGAGTTTATTCAGAAGACAGCACCTCTATAAACACTTTTCCGTGGTGCCCCAGGTTATTAACAGGTTAATTGTTGCATGGTTTAATTCAATCACGTAACCAAACGTTAGGTAATCAGTTTGATAAAATAGCCTGTCATATAATTTAATCAGTCAGAGACATGACAACATATATGGACGAGCAATGTCAGAGCGACATAGACTATGATACAGTAGAATAGTATAGAATACAGCATATACATATGAGATGAGTAATGCAAGATATTTAAACATTATTAAAGTGACTAGTGTTCCATTTATTAAAGTGGCCAGTAATTTCAAGTCTGTGTATATCTAGGCAGCAGACTCTATGTGCTAGTGATGGCTATTTAACAGTCTGATGGCCTTGAGATAGAAGCTGTTTTTCAGTCTCTCTGTCCCAGCTTTGATGCACCTGTACTGACCTTGTCTTCTGGATGATAGCGGGGTGAACAGGCAGTGGCTAGGGTGGTTATCCTTGATTATCTTTTTGGCCTTCCTGTGTGTTTTAGGTGTCCTGGAGGGCAGGTAGTTTACCCCAGTGATGCATTGAGCAGACCGCACCACCCTCTGGAGAGCCCCGCTGTTGTGAGTGGTGAAGTTGCTGTAGCAAGCGGTGACACAGCCCTACAGGATGCTCTCAATTGTGCATCTGTAAAAGTTTGTGAAGGTTTTAGGTGCCATCATTGACCATTTCAGTTTGTCAGTGATGTGTAAGCCGATATTCTTGAAGCTTTCCACCTTCTCCACTGCGGTCCCATTGATGTGGATGGGTGGGTGCTCTCTCTGCTGTTTCCTGAAGTCCCCAATCTCCTTTGTTTTGTTGACATTGAGTGAGAGGTTATTTCCCTGGCACCAGACTCCCAGAGCCCTCACCTCATCCCTGTAGGCTGTCTCATCGTTGTTGGTAATCAAGCCTTCTACTGTTGTCGTCTGCAAACTTGATGATTGAGTTGAAGGTGTGCTTGGCCACACAGTCCTGGGTGAACAGGGAGTACAGGAGGGGGCTGAGCACGCACGCTTGTGAGGCCCCAGTGTTGAGGATTAGCGAAAGTGGAGGTGTTGTTTCTAACCTTCATCACCTTGGGGCGGTCCAGGACCCAGTTGCACAGGCTGGGGTTCACACCCAGGGCCTTGAGCTTAATGATGAGGTTGGAGGGTACTATGGTGTTGAATGCTGAGCTATAGTCAATGAACAGCATTTTTATGTAGGTATTCCTCTTGTTCAGATTGGATAGGGCAGTATGCAGTGTGATGGATGGCGATTGTATCGTCTGTGGATCTATTGGGGCAGTGCGCAAATTGAAGAGGGTCTAGGGTGACAGGTAAGGTATAGGTGATATGATCCTTGACTAGACTCTCAAAGCACTTCATGATGACAGAAGTGAGTGCTATGAGGCGATAGTCATTTACTGTAGTTCAGTTACCGTTGCTTTCTTGGGTACAGGAACAATGGTGGCCTTTTTGAAGCATGTGGGGACAGCAGACTTGGATAGGGAGAGATTGAATATGTCCGGTAACACAAGCCAGCTGGTCTGCGCATGCTCTGAGGATGTGGCTAGGGATGCCGTCTGGGCCGGCAGCCTAGCGAGGGTTAACACACTGTCTTACTCACATTGGCCACGGAGAAGGAGAGCCCCCCTTGGTAGCGGGCCGCGTCAGTGGCATTGTTATCCTCAAAGCGGTGTGGCTGGTTTTCCTTTTGTAGTCTGTGATTAGACCCTGTAGACCCTGCCACGTGAGTATTCAAACATAGTTTGTGTTTTTTTTTGGGAAACAAAATTATTATGAGACATAGGAATATATTTCCTACTGATTTTATTTTCAGAACCACCGCAGATTAAATTTCTCACCTTTTCTGGCCTTGATGGGAATGTTTGGGAATGTTCTCAAATAGTTCTGAGAACATTAAGAAACAACTTTCTTCTGTGGGAATTTCAGTACTTCATCATAACGTTTCCTTCAGGCTTCCTCACAGTTCTATTTAAAGTCATGTTCTCAAGTTGATCAGAGGGTTACGCCCTGACCATAGAGAGCTGTTTATTCTCTATGCTGGTTGGGGCATGATAGTGACTAGGGTGGGTCATCTAGGGGATTAATGGTTTATGTTGGCCTGGTATGGTTCCCAATCAGAGACAGCTGTTTATCGTTGTCTCTGATTGGGGATCATATTTAGGTAGCCATTTCCTCATTGTGCTTTGTGGGATCTTGTCTACAGTTAGTTGCCTGTGTGCACACCAGTAGCGTTTCATTTGGTAGTTTGTTGTTTTTGTTCGGGGTTCATTTATTAAAATAATATGTATGCCTACCACGCTGCACCTTGGTCCATTCCTTTTGACGAGCGTGACACAGAGAACATTAAGAAAACATTATTCTGTGGAAATGTCAATGCTTCAGCATAACATTTCTTACATGTTTCCTCATTGTTCTCATTTAAAGTAATGTTCTCATTTAAAGTAACATTTAAAGTAATGTTTTGTTACTGGGGGTATTGTGGGGTAGATGAGGATTTTTATTTATGTAATACATTTTAGAATAAGGCTGCAGCGTACTAAAATGTGGAAAAAGTCAAGGCGTCTGAATACTTTCCAAATTCCCTGTACATTCTGTTCTCAGTGTCAACCAAACTCTATCCTCTGTCTTGTTAAGTGTGTTCAGGTGTTGGCCACACCCACTAATTGGCCACACATGATCTTAATGAGTGCTTCTTTCCTTTGAAATGGGGTCTGTTTGAATAGACAAACATGTGTAGCTTTGTTTAAATAAATAAAAACATGCTAGCTCCATACTGGTGGCGCAGTGGACTAATTCCATGGATAGAGAACAAAAGATCATAAGTTTGAATCTCACTGACACAGTAAAAAATAAATGTGTTTGAATGATGAATACCTAAGCAAATACATTTTCATGTGTCTTATCTGTGCTTGGAGTTCAGAACAGTTAAACTAAGCTAGCAGTGTTATTAAAAGCTTCTCAGAACCTCCCTGCAACCTAAAAATGAACATTCCCAGAACAAGCAAAATTTTCACTTTTTTTTATCAGAATATTTTTTTAAAAACTTTCAGTTTTACCAGTCAGGAAATGTATGGCTTCGTTCCCAGTATCAATGGGAAACCAAAAATGCACGTTTCCACAGCTTCCAAGGAACCAAATGTTCCTTGGAAGCTGTGCTAGCTGGGTGGTTTGTAACTTAATGTAATATTTACAATGTATAATACAGTTATTATACTGTAATAATAACCAGTAACATACACAGTTAAAAACGTTGTTAATTTGTTTTTAAAGTAGGCATGAAAAGTCCAAATGAAATGAATCAATCTCCACTTTATACAATTACATAGCTGCGGGAAGTAGTTTGGGGGTGGGGTTTCTGCGATGCAGGTTGCCTACGCTGAAGACATTTTAAAGGCAGGCACAGTGGACGCGTCATAATACCCACTAGCATTAAAACTTGGTAATGGTTCCACCCCTTCTTATTTTTTTGCATTTGAGATTTTAGAACTACCTGATATACTGTCTGTGTTTCGTGTTGGCGTGACGTTTTGATAGCATTGTAAAACTCTCTAGGACAAGGTGAGTTCGATCATTAAATTAGCCTTTCAAAAATGTTAAATGCTAATCAGCAACAGAGAAAATCGCAATGTTCTATACAGCTATCAACATTCTACAAGAAAAGAGCCACTTAGTTAATGATATAATCATTAACCAGATTACCCCAGATACCATACTTCGATGAGTGATATCTCAGTTATATAATGTTGTCATTGAGGAGAATGACTCTGAAAATCTATTGACAATCAGAATTGACATGGCTTAGACATCCAGCCTGTGTAGTTTCATGACCAGAGACAAATCTTCAAAGGAACAGTATTTATTTATGCTGGGTGGTACATGTATTCACACAGACTTGATTTATATGACCCTTCCCACTAAATGATATGTCAAGTCATAAAATCCCAAATTTTTTGCTCAATTTCAGTTGATTAATTATTCTACAGCTGTAATGTCATCCATCAAATCAAACTTTATTTATCTACTACATTTCTTACAACCAATGCATTTCAAGGTGTTCAAAGTCATGCATTGAAAGGCATGTGGTACTTAACACCCTCCCTCTTGGCAGGTCTCTATAGGTGACCAGGGGATTCTCTCTACCACATGCGATTGTCCCAGTGGAGTTCATGAATGTAGCCATGTAAATGCAGATACTTGAAAGGGTTATAACTATGCCCCAATTGAATAACATTTGCATGGTTAATGTTTCAGAATGAATAACATCATGTCACATATCACTGAAACAATACACTTTATTGAAAGCCAGTTATAATACAAAACAATTCCTTAGAAATAATTTAGACTATATATTTAATTGGATGGGTCATTCTTGAATTGCAATGGCATTTGCATCCCCTGGCTTTACAACAATGAAAAACACTTTAAAATAACAAATAGTTACACATCATACATGTTTTTGTTTATATTGTACTTTTTATCATTGATAAAATATAGATAAATCAATTTCTACTGCAAAACTGTATATTTAATGCATTGTTTAAAGTGTCTTTTCTCATACATCTTCCCCCAGAAGCTAATCGGGCATCTGATGCAATTACCCCAGATTTTTTAAATTACTCATTACACAAAAAATATACAAGGACCTTGAGCATTCCCTCCAGCTGCAAATGGTTATCAGGGGAGGGGTCTATATTAAAGAAAGCTCTTAGCTAATCACACCCTTTTAACATGTCATCATTTTGAGGATTCCATTGATGACTTGGTGTCTAAATAAAAATTGTCATTGGTATTACTCAATTTAAAAATGAAAGGGAAATTACATTGTGATTAAAAGATTAATCATATCCCTTTAGGGTTATGTACATTTGAGCATCTGCGCTCTCCATTTAAGAAAATACTCAATTACCTAAAATGTGTCATTACCATCCTTGATATTTAAAGTCATTAAGCTGCCATAAAAGTTTATTTTGAATAGTAAGGTGTACCCATATACTGTACATTTAAATAAAAACAAACAAAAATTAAGTTAATTTCTTCCAAAATACCATGCCCAAATGGCAATGCAAGTCAAGAATGACCCTGACGCGTTATTTAGTGACAGGGTCACTGCACCCTATGTCATAGCTGAATACCTCATAGGCCCATGATGGTAGCTGTGGGCATGGTATGTGTGTGATCCCTCCATCCAGGCCCCATGTTACTCATCGACCAATCAGGACACCCAATCTTTACTTGGCAACATGGGATTGCGGGTAATTGACTATGATTTGGGAAAGTAGGGCCCAATGCACAGCATCCTAACTCTTTTTCAGTACCCACTGTTTCTCCTGTAGGGGTTGGCCGGTGGTCATGGGACAGGGTCTCTTCATCCATCCCCTGCCTTTTAGATAAAATAAAAAAAACATTCAGTTTGTTCTCCAATATTGTTCTATGAGTTCCACTTCAAAGTCTCATCTCACACACACCTTTAGGCGTCTAACACCTTCAAAACTAGAGTAGAGTCTGTCAGAACTCTAGGATGGGGGTATATGGAAGACGTCAGGATGGGATGCCTGATTCATTTCAACTGGACCAGGGTGTGATTTTTAGGGGTCCGGCAGAGTGGAGTGGGATGAGGCAGGTTGGAACTGTAATTAGGGGTGTTGAGGTGCTGTAATGTGGGCCCTCGCTCATCTCACACCTCCATTGGGCTCTGGGGCCTCTCTGCGCCCTGTGGGAGGTCTGGCTGCAAACGGCAGATGGGTTTGTTACACATGGGGCAGACACTGCGGATCTCCAGCCATTTTAACAGACACCTGCGTAGGGGTAGAGAGGGGAAAATATTATATTACAGACAGACATGGAGATGTGTAGAAGAAAAGGAGAGATGATGAGCGGGAGAGAGAGAGAAAGTGGGAAAGAGAGAGAGAGAGAGAGAGAGAGAGAGAGGCAGACAGGCATACAGAGCGAGCAAGGACGCATGAGAGAGAAAGACGCAATTCAGGGAAGGTTCAACAGTACACACTACCCTGTATATTACTATATACGCCCATTGGCTACTAACATGCCAAACATATCCTGTGGGAGAGGTCGTTATACTATTCTACCCTGGTCCAGGGAGAAACAGATGGTAGTCTATCATCTCAAGCAAACAGTCTGCAAACAGTGTCATAAGGGTCTTTCCTTAGAGGTAAACCGGTGCATATAGTCAAATGACAAAGTCACACAGACCGTAAATGCCTGTTACTTTCACACTAGACCTAGAGGGCTTTGTCAAGGCTTTTGTCTCTGTTTAATATATTTTTTAAAAAGCTTTTGATCTCTTCTTCCATGTGTATGCCTTCAGCTGTTCACTTCACGCCATCAAAGCCAGGACTGTGGGAGGGGCCTTACTTCTTGTGGAAGGCATGTGAGCAGGGACACACTCCAAGCTCGTCTCTGCTTTTGAACTCTTCTAAGCACACGGCACAGGTCTGCTGTAGGATGGGAAAGAGATCACGTTAACACTATCCTTGGAAGGAAAGAAATCTCTCACTCCCCACCCTAACCCTCTGATGCTGAGGCCTAAATTCTATTCCCCTGCGGAAAAAAAACTATTTGCAAAGTGCATAGCTGGAACAACAAAATCAACTTACTCCAAGAAGACTCAGTTTCTTTCCTGCTCCTTTCAAAACAACCTAGAGACAAAGATGAATTTATGACAGAGGGAAATCTTTTCTACAATTAAAGTGCAGCAAAATAACACCTTTTTAAATTAATATAATAGAGATCGATTTTAGGAACAACAACTGGCAATCCAAAGATATCAAGTAGCAAATCAGTCACTCATCAATTGTGAAATTTACCACGTTTGAGAGATTTTTTATTAATACAAGATGAAATTACCTCATTATATCCATATTGCTCCCTTGTGCCTTGTCGCCTTAACCTGAAAAAGGCATATTCAAAAATGATTTTTGACATTGACTGATATACACATAATCTGTTTATAGTTGACACTTCATAATTCCATATTGTTATGTTATGAATGCTTGTCCCATTACTTTTCATCTTTCGATCATATGTCCCATCATGCCAGATGTGTTGTCATGGAGACCTCTATTCATAGGTTGCACCTCCGTCACACGGTCACGTCATGCCATTGTTATGAACGTTCAAGCCGCCCTCTACCGGCGCTGCCGGTATAGTGGTGCCCTGAAGTGGTGATAAGCACAGTCATGGAAGCAGATGTTCTGTTTGAATTAGATGGCTTGTCGAGTGGAGACGAGAATGAGTAGAATTGGATTACAGTGGCGAATGTAAAAGGAAACGAGAAGTAAAGTGGTAGTGAAAACTAGTAAATCCAAACCTAGGTCTGAGTATTTTTTGGTTGGAATAAGGGTTTTGGATCAATTTTGTTACCTGGGAGATCCGTTTTGAAGTCTCTATTTAAATTGTGGATGCGTTGGTGGCGTCGATGAGAATAACGAGAAGTGGGCTTTGTTTTTTTGTGTTTTCTACGGAAAAGAAGCAGCGTGCTTTGCGCCTCAAGATGTCGGATTGGAATGTGTCGTGTGTCTGGATCTTTGAAGCAGGGCACCTATCAAGGGTGTTATCTCTGGGATGGCTTTAGAAGTAAATGAAAAGGATATATGTGAAGAATAGGATCAAGTGGTTGGTGCACAACGACTGACCTTTATGGTAGATGGAGTGCGGAAGCCCACTCCATCCATTCTATTGTTTTTTGATGAAGAGTCTCTCCCTTCTCACTTGTATTTAGGTTACATGAGATTCCCTGTGAGAGCCTCCGTGCCCAAACCCATGCAGTGTGATAAATGTGTCAAGTGTATGTAGACGGGAGGAGTATTATGTCAACTGAGCCTAAATGCGGCAATTGTGGTGGTGAACATTCACCCGAATTTCTGAAGTGTCCTGTTAGGGTGAAGGAGACAGGTGGCAAGAATGAGGTCTGTCCAGAATGTCTCCTATCCGGAGGCATTGAGAAGTGTGGAAGAAAGGAGTGAAGTTGATGAGGTAATGGTAGTAGGAGTAGAGACACAAGATGATGTTCCTTGACAGCAGAGGGATCCTGACATGTTGCACGTTAAGAAGGTGGACTTTGTAACGTTAATTGCTTTGGTTATCAATTGCACAGTGCAAACGGAGAGGAAATCAGAGTAAATAGGCATCATCGTGAGTGCGGCTGAGCATTTTTTTGGGGGCCTCGGGACTTTTCTGCAGAGACGAAAATCCTGTCGATGAATGCCAGTCATCACAGACACCTGAGCCTGTGTAGGGATTGATTTGAATGTGACTGAAAGAGTGGGATGGTTGTTTGATTTATTTTTCTATTATCTCGGGACCCCCCCGAGTGTTGCCACCACTTGGTGTAGTCTGCCATAAAACTTTAGAGAAGAAGAAGCACAGTCATTCTGGATGGAGGCTAACTACTGTTTCGTCTAAATTCCACTATAGTTCCTGGAAATAAGATGACATTGCTAAAGTATTCAAATATTTAATAGGAAACAACTTTGACAGCATTATCATGTCATCAAATTTACTTTAGACGGATGGCAATGTTGTCATTAGCTAGCAAAGTTCGTCAAAAATAGCTAGCAATGCTAACGTTAGCTAGCTAATATCCGGTGGCCTCCCCACAATCTAAAGTCTAAAGTCAATCTGGCGACATCAAAATCATGACAAAAGGTTTTCCTGCTAATTATTTTATTTTGAATGCATTGTAGTTCCATCCCACCATAATGCACATTTGATGAAATCTTCATCAGCGCTCATTGACGATGCATTGAGTGGAACGCTCAGTCGGGCATCAGTCCAATGTGAACGTTCAAAACAGTATTGTGACGAAACATGCAACCCATGAACAGTATGCCAAATGCAAGTCACAATGTGCCTACACTTGGCTGTGCTCCAGCTGCAAAACACCTCATCAGGAGCAGATTTGAGTATGTATTTTTGGTTCTCGACAACAAGTCAGTCTAAAAGAAGACGCCTCAGATTTGGCCAGAAAACAGCTCTGACATTTAACGATGCTCCTACAAAGGTTCTAATGATGAACTTAGCTTAAAGATGCTTTTGAGAAACCAGGCCCTGATCTATAAAGAATGCTATAGCTGACTATGGGTTATTGTGATTAACAAGCCCATAACTCATTGATCATCAACTAGATTCAGCCGAGGGTGTCACGCCTTGGTCTTAGTATTTTGTGTTTTCTTTAATTATTTGTTCAGGCCAGGGTGTGACATGGGTTTATTGTGTTGTCGTATAGTTTTTTTTTGTAGGCATTGGGATTGTGGCTGATTAGGGGTGTGTCTAGCATAGGCTTGGCTGCCTGAGGCGGTTCTCAATCAGAGTCAGGTGATTCTCGTTGTCTCTGATTGGGAACCATATTTAGGTAGCCTGGGTTTCACTGTGTATTTTGTGGGTGATTGTTCCTGTCTCTGTGTAGTGTTCACCAGATAGGCTGTAATGAGGTTTTCACGTTTCGTTTGTTGTTTTTGTATTTATTTAGTTATTTCATGTATTGCTATTTTTTCATTAAAGAACATGAGTAACCACCACGCTGCATTTTGGTCCGACTCTCCTTCAACAGACGAACGCCGTTACAGAATCATCCACCACACACGAACCAAGCAGTGTGGTAACAGGCAGCGACAGCAGGAAAAGCGAAAGGAGGAATGGACATGGGAAGACGTGTTGGATGGCAAAGGTTGTTACACTTGGGAGGAGATACTGGCCGGAAGAGATCGCCTCCCATGGGAACAGGTGGAGGCACTTAGGAGAGCAGAGGCAGCCGGAGATAAGAGCCGACGATACGAGGGAACACGGTTGGCAAGGAAGCCTGAAAAGCAGCCCCAAAAATGTATTGGGGGGGGGGGCTCAGGGAGAGTGTGGCAGAGTCAGGGTTCAGACCTGAGCCAACTCCCCCTGTTAATCGTGATGAGCAGCGATCAAAGGACTTCTGGACTTGGGAGGAGATATTGGACGGAAAAGGACCCTGGGCACAGCCTGGTGAATATCGACGCCCCAAAGAAGAACTGGAGGTGGCGAAAGCGGAGAGGCGCTGGTATGAAGAGGCAGCACGGCGACGCGGATGGAAGCCTGAGAGTCGGCCCCAAAAATTTCTTGGGGGGGGGCTCACAGGGAGTATGGCTATGCCAGGTAGGAGACCTGCGCAAACTCCCTGTGCTTACCGGGGGGCTAAAGAGACCGGGCAGGCACCGTGTTATGCTAGTGTGCGCACGGTGTCTCCAGTGTGGGTGTATAGCCCAGTACGGTACATACCAGCTCTTCGTATTAGCCGGGCTAGAGTGGGCATCGAGCCAAGTAAGGTTGGGCAAGCTCAGTGCTCAAGAGCCCCAGTGCGCCTGCACGGTCCGGTCTATCCAGTGCCACCTCCACACACCAGTCCTCCGGTAGCAGCTCCCCGCACCAGGCTTCCTGTGCGTGTCCTCGGTTCAGTACCACCAGTTCCAGCACCACGCACCAGGCCTTCAGTGCGCCTCACCTGTTCAGCGCAGCCAGCGCTTTCCTCCTCTCCTGCGCTGTTGGAGTCTCCCGCCTGTTCAGCGCAGCCAGAGCCTTCCTTCTCTACAGCGCTGTTGGAGTCTCCCGCCTGTTTAGCGCAGCCAGAGCCTTTCTCCTCTCCTGCGCTGCCGAGCCTCCCGCCTGTTTAGCGCAGCCAGAGCCTTCCTCCTCTACAGCGCTGCCGGAGCCTCCCGCCTGTTCAGCGCAGCCTGAGATGTCAGTCTGCATGGAGCAGCCTGAGCTGTCAGTCTGCATGGAGCAGCCTGAGCTGTCAGTCTGCATGGAGCAGCCTGAGCTGTCAATCTGCATAGAGCTGTCAGTCTGCATGGAGCAGCCAGAGCTGCCAGTCTGCACGGAGAGGCCAGAGCTGTCAATCTGCATGGAGCAGCCAGAGTTGCCAGTCTGCATGGAGCAGCCAGAGCTGCCAGTCTACATGGAGCAGCCAGAGCTGTCAGCCTGCATGGAGCAGCCTAAGCTGCCAGTTTGCATGGAGCAGCCAGAGCTGTCAGTCTGCACAAAGCTACCAGTCTGCATGGAGAAGCCAGAGCTGTCAATCTGCATGGAGCAGCCAGAGTTGCCAATCTACATGGAGCTGCCAGAGCTGTCAGTCTGCATGGAGCAGCCAGAGCAGCTAGATCTGCCAGTCAGCCATGATCTTCCAGATCTGCCAGACAACCAGACTCTTCCAGATCTGCCAGTCAACCAGACTCTTCCAGATCTGCCAGTCAACCAGACTCTTCCAGATCCGCCAGCCAGCCAGGATCTGCCGGAGCCAACTACCTGCCTGAGCTTCATCTCAGTACTGGGCTTCCTCTCAGTACTGGGCTTCCCCTCAGTACTGGGCTTCCCCTCAGTACTGGGCTGCCCCTCAGTCCCGAGCTGCCCCTCAGGCCCGAGCTGCCCCTCAGGCCCGAGCTGCCCCTCAGTCCCGAGCTTCTCCTCAGTCCCGAGCTTCCCCTCAGTCCCGAGCTGCCCCTCAGTCCCGAGCTGCCCCTCAGTCCCGAGCTGCCCCTCAGTCCCGAGCTGCCCCTCAGTCCCGAGCTGCCCCTCAGTCCAGTGGAGTTCTGGGTGAGGACTACGAGGTCATGGTCGGCGGCGAGGGTGGACTATCCCAGGACGCAAGGGGAGGAACTAAGACATTTATGGAGTGGGGTCCACGCCCGAGCCGGAGCCGCCACCATGGACAGACGCCCACCCGGACCCTCCCTATGGTTTTGAGGTGCGTCCGGGAGTCCGCACCTTGGGGGGGGTTCTGTCACACCTTGGTCTTAGTATTTTGTGTTTTCTTTAATTATTTGTTCAGGCCAGGGTGTGACATGGGTTTATTGTGTTGTCGTATAGTTTTTTTTTGTAGGCATTGGGATTGTGGCTGATTAGGGGTGTGTCTAGCATAGGCTTGGCTGCCTGAGGCGGTTCTCAATCAGAGTCAGGTGATTCTCGTTGTCTCTGATTGGGAACCATATTTAGGTAGCCTGGGTTTCACTGTGTATTTTGTGGGTGATTGTTCCTGTCTCTGTGTAGTGTTCACCAGATAGGCTGTAATGAGGTTTTCACGTTTCGTTTGTTGTTTTTGTATTTATTTATTTAGTTAGTTCATGTATCGCTATTTTTTCATTAAAGAACATGAGTAACCACCACGCTGCATTTTGGTCCGACTCTCCTTCAACAGACGAACGCCGTTACAGAGGGAAGATCTTTTTCTTGTGCGGATGGTCAGGGGGCCGGAATAATTACAAACAAAACTTCAATTTGACAAAAAACCCAAACAGATATATACTGAACAAAAATATAAATGATCCTGCAGGTAAAGTAGCTGGATGTGGAGGTCCTGGGCTGGCGTGGTGCGTGGTCTGTGGTTGTGAGGCCGGTTGGACGCACTGCCAAATTCTCTAATACGACGTTGGAGGCGGCTTATGGTAGAGAAATTAACCTGAAATTCTCTGGCTACAGCTCTGATGGACATTCCTGCAGTCAGCATGACAATTACACATACCCTCAAAATTTGTGGCATTGTGTTGTGTGATAAAACTGCACATTTTAGAGTGGCTATTGTCCCCAGCACAAGGTGCACCTGAGTAATCGTGCTGTTTAATCAGCTTCTTGATATGTCACACCTGTCAGGTGGATGGATTATCTTGACAAAGGAGAAATGTTGACTAACAGGTGTAAACCCACTTGGAGCACACATTTTAGAGAATATGGAACATTTCTGGGAACTTTTATTTCAGCTCATGAAACATGGGACAAACACTTTACATGTTGCATTTATATTTTTGTTCAGTATAATATTTGAATAGAAAATAATTTTAAAACTTGCTTACATTTGTATACAATAACATTTTATTATATTCTTGCTCAAAAAACTTGGGGGCCAAATAAAATCACCTTTCAGTTGGGGAACCCTGCTGCGCTAGGTGACCGCTGCTGTGCAGTAGGGGAGAGTGGTATACGTTTTGGGGTAAGGGGTAAGTTGAGTCACCTTTCTAGGAAACCATACACAAAATGTAATATTTGACCTGTTATCAAGGCAAATGATGGCTATTTGAAGAATCTCAAATACACTTTCTTGGTTACTACATGATTCCATATGTGTTATTTCATAGTTTTGATGTCTTTACTATTATTCTACAATGTAGAAAATAGTTTTAAAAAATAAAGAAAGACCCTTGAATGAGTAGGTGTTCTAAAACTTTTGACTGGTAGTGTAGGAGTCTGTGAAGGAAGAAACCTCATGGAAAAAGTGCTAAGCAAGTTAGATCCAAAAAACAGATTTTCACCAAGTCAATTTACCCCTTTGGCAAAACTTACACCACTCTCCCCTACTGCACAGCAGCGATCACCTAGCGCAGCAGGGTTCCCCAATTGAAAGGTGTTAGAGGTTTCATAATGCTTGTATCTAAACCAAAGTATATTTATTTTTATGTTTATTTTACCCCCTTCTTCGTGGTATCCAATTGTTAGTAATTACTATCTTGTCTCATTGCTACAACTCCCGTACATGCTCGGGAGAGACGAAGGTCAAAAGTCATGCGTCCTCCGAAACACAACCCAACCAAGCCGCACTGCTTCTTAACACAGCGTGCATCCAACCCGGAAGCCAGCCACACCAACGTGTCAGAGGAAACACTGTGCACCTGGCGACCTTGGTTAGCGTGCACTTCACCCGGCCCGCCACATGAGTCGCTGGTGCGCGATGAGACAAGGATATCCCTACCGGCCGAGCCCCCCCTAACCCGGACAATGCTAGGCCAATTGTGCATCGCTCCACGGACCTCCCGGTCGCGGCCGGCTGCGAGAGAGCCTGGGCGCGAACCCAGAGTCTCTGGTGGCACAGCTAGCGCTGCGATGTCATGTTTACATGAATTCTGATTATTTCCAGGGATAAACAACATCATGAAATATATGTTGATATCTTTGTTAGAAAGAATACTATAGCTCCCTTGACGGAGTGATTCTGAATGTTAAAAAAATGGCTAAACTTACCCCACTCTCCCCTAAGCCTCACCTGAACATGTAGCAGCAGAAGATCAGGCTGAGCATGAAGATGAAGAGGCCGATGCCCAGAATGATGACATACATGTTGAGGGGCAGGTGGTAGATGTCTTCCGATGTCATCTTGCAGTATGGGTCTGAGCTCTGCGACCCTAAACCGCACAGACATCCTGAGAGGAGGAAGACAGAGAGCCTTGAGTTTACTTGACCAAACTCTACAGGCCCGTCTGTCATCACAGGCAAAAGACAAAAAGGGATTCAGTATGTACGTCATCCTCAATAATGGATTCTGAAGCACGTTTCAGTGACGTGTGTGTTTCATTTACAATGTAGGGAGGATGTTTTACATTCAAGAAATTGGTATGTGGCATTTGAAAACATTGTGCTGTATCTCTGCGTGTGTGTGTTCATCTACTAAGTGCACAGAATATGTTTTACATATGAAGCAGACTGAATCAAATGAAATTTGGAATGTCCTATTAGCATAAATGCGTTATTTACTGTGAAGTGGGCTGCGCATCGTATGTCTGGCCGGTACTGGTCTCTGGGCTCATCTCATTGCGTGTGCGTGCCTAAGGCAGGGTGGACATGCATATTGCATACTGTTAGCCACTCAGCACAGCAGCTTCTTGTTTTACGTACTGTATCAATGTAACACTACTTCCATTGTTGAACTTCATTGAGCTGCATGAACTTTTCAAAATGTACTGCGTTACTTCTACTGAAAAGTGAGCTCTCAGTGGGAGTGGTTGTTGGACCAGCTCCCCCAGTAAGGCCTGTGCGTGTGTGTTTGACAGGTGTGCGTGAGTCCCATATCTAAAGGCCACCCCAGCAATGAGGCACTCCACAATGACAACAAGAAATCTAATGACAAAACCTTAAAATCGGTACATTTGGATTTTTACATTAACAAATAACCTTCAATTCATTGCATTTTAATCTCTTACCAAAATGAAAAGAAACCAATAAATACATTTACTCAATGAAATATATATTTTTAAACGTTTGTATGTTGTCCCATACCATAATTTGTACTCTTAAATGTGTTGCTCCTAATTCCGATTTTGAATACCACTGTAGTATAATATGCAGTATATTGTTGGACTTGAATGTGTTACGCTTGTTTGTCGGCCTGGGGATGTGTGTGTATGTGTTTTGTGTGTGTGTGTGTGTGTGTGTGTGTGTGTGTGTGTGTGTGTGTGTGTGTGTGTGTGTGTGTGTGTGTGTGTGTGTGTGTGTGTGTGTGTGTGTGTGTGTGTCGTTTTGTGGGCGTGAGTGGGAGATGGGGAATTGGAATTTGGTCCTTTCAGTCCATGCAGCCGTTTCAGACCATCACCAGCAGCACTGCCTATGGAGAGAATGGTGATCAACCTTAACGTCTAATGCCACCCATAGTCTCACAATAAGTAGAGTACTTCCTGGGTCAAAGGTCACTTCTGCCTGTGTGCGGGTCTGGCCAGAAGGGCCATTCCACCAGATCTGTCTCTGAGGGGGGTGGGGTGCTGGGTTTGGGTGAGGGAACGGGCATCTGTAATCTTAGTAGGATGTTAGTGAATCATTGACAGTCGAGGTCTAAGAGGTAGGCCATTGTGAACACATGCTGTCTGGGAGAGTGTCTAGGGCCTAGCATCGAAGGGAAAGGCACACAACAAAACAGACAGGACCATACAAGTCATACCCACTCAAATGCAAATCAATTTGTCACGAGACAACACATTGTTACACCACAAACACAAAGGTCATTATTACGACACTACACATAGGAAGAAGGTACTCACCATGACACCACTGGACTGGGTGAAATCAGCCTCAAGAAAGCCAGAGGGACCCAGGGAATCAGTGGATGGGGGTCAAAAACGTCTGAAGTTACTCACAGCCTCTAGAGTCACTGTGTCTGGGGTCACAACCTTGTCCCCCAAAAAAGTCACTGTCTTCCAGACAATGATGTGAGTCCAACCTCTTCTGTGTCCCCAATGAAAATGACGTTTATTTGTAGACTATGAGTCAATCCCATTGTGATAAACATTCTCAGTTCCCCAAGAAGCTCTCCTATGGATGAGGCTCTGTTTTCCAGTAAAACATGACAAAAACAACTCACTCATTGTTGAAATCCACACTCTTCTTTGTGATGATTTGTCATTATGTGAATAATCAAGCAACAATATCATCAGGAATTGATAGCTACTTTTTAAAATCCAAAATGATGCTAAAAAGTGTGAAAAGGTACTAAAGGCAACAGAATCAAATATATCCGTATTGCAATGGCTCCTCTCTTCAAATAAACAAAGGGATTTCCAGAGCATAGCCGTGTTTATATTATGGGATAAACATCATACCCTCGCAGGTTAAAGACACATCAATGTTATTGTTAATATTCCAAATGGAGAGAGAACTCCCATGCAGCTAACTCAATCTATCCAGCTGAGTGCAGTCGCTGCTTTGCTTTGTCTCCCCTTCAAAACATTGTCACAGGGCTTATCCCTCCCTCCCCTGAAGTCCTGTTCTCCTCTCCCTCTCTCTCTCTCTCTGCCTCCGCCTTCCTTGAATACTCGTCTCGACATAGATTTCCTCTCTTGCTGTGAAAACCTGCTAATTATGGGAAACGAAGGAAGAACTTGAATGGTTCCCTGCAGTGCCCAGTGTTCCTGTAAAAGCAGCTATTTTGCCTGCACTTGCGTTGTGCTGTCTGCTCTGTCAGGCCCAACCATCTGCTCCCCTTTTTCCAAAACGGACACAGAGGGGGTGAAAAAGGAGACAGCGAAAATTAGCCTAACACTGATCATTTTAACCCAGGAAGCCGCTCTCCTCTCGTCCCACTCTCTCTTTTTCTCTCTCTCTGCTCTCTGTCCCTCTTCCTCACAATGGGGTTAGTGAGCACACCTCCTCAGCTCAGTTTGTAAACATATCCCTGCTCATGTGATTCGCTGTCTGCACCATAGTTCTGCTTTCACCCTCCCCCTCCTTTCTCACTGCCTTGCTCACTTTCCCTATCTCATTTTCCCTCCCTCCCCCTCTCTTTCTTTCCAGCTGTAAGCTATTACAGAGCAGGAGCCCTACAGGCAGACAGTCAGAAACCCAACTAACAGAAAGAGGCAGAAAGAACATTTTTGTAATGTTACCCGTGATGTTCCCCTAATGTTTGAGTGCCCAATTTTCCCATTAGATAGATAGGGGAACATTCTATCTATGTTAGCAAAAACCTTCTGAGAACCTTTTTAGTGTATTTTGCCATTGGAGTTAGAACATTCCCTTTAATGTCAAACAGAACATACCTAGAACGTGGTTACCATGTTCTCAGAATATATACAACAATGTTCTAGACACATTCATGTCACAGGAGATTGGTGGCACCTTAATTGGGGAGGACGGGCACGTGGTAATGGCTGGAGCAGAACAAGTGGAAAGGTATCAACAACATCAAACACATGGTTTCCCCTTACCTGGGATTTGACTCACAACCTCCTGGTTTTTATTGATTTTTTATTGAACCTTTATTTAACTAGGCAAGTCAGTTAAGAACAAATTCTTATTTACAATGACGGCCTACCAAAAGGCCTCCTGCGGGGACGGGGGCTGGGATTATTATAATATTTTAAAAAATATATAAATATAGGACTAAACACATCACGACAAGAGAGACAACGCAACACTACATAAGAGACCTAAGACAACAACATGGTAGCAGCACAAAACATGGTACAAACATTATTGGGCACAGACAACAGCACAAAGGGAAATAAGGTAGAGACAACAATACATCACACAAAGCAGCCACAACTGCCAGTAATAGTGTCCATGATTGAGTCTTTGAATGAAGAGATTGAGATAAAACTGTCCAGGTTCATGTTACACCAATCGTCTTGCTATGCCACCATGTCCCTTTTAAGTATTGGTTAATCTGACTATTCTCACTGATCACTGATTTGATGTACGGTACCAGTAAAACGTTTGGACATACCTACTCATTCCAGGATTTGTCTTTATTTTTACTATTTGCTACCTTGTAGAATAATAGTGAACACATCAAAACTATGAAATAACACAAGGAGTCATGTAATAACCAAAAATGTGTTAAACAAATCAAAATATATTTGAGATTCTTCAAAGTAGCCACCCTTTGCCTTGACGACAGCTTTGCACACTCTTGGCAGAGGTTGTTGTCCTGGCACCACACTGCCAGATCTCTGACCTCCTCCTTATAGGCTGTCTCATCATCATCCGGTGATCAGGCCTAACACCGTCGTGTCATCAGCAAACTTAATGATGGTGTTGGAATCGTGTGCGGTTGTGGGTGAACAGGGAGTACAGGAGGGGACTAAGCACTCACCCCTGAGGGGCCCCCGTGTTGAGGTTCTGCATGGCGGATGTGTTGTTGTCTACCCTCACCACCTGAGGGTTCTGACTTAGGTATTTGTAGTTGTCCACATATTCTAGGTGTCTGGTTAGACTGTAAACTCTCCTTCCAGACTCACATTAAACATCTCCAATCCAAAATTAAATCTAGAATCGGATTCCTATTTCGCAATAAAGCATCCTTCACTCATGCTGCCAAACATACCCTCATAAAACTGGCCATCCTACCAATCTTCAACGTCTGCATCCAACAAATTGGATGCAGTCTATCACAGTGCCATCCTTTTTGTCATCAAAGCCCCATATACTACCCACCACTGCGACCTGTACACTCTCGTTGACTGGCCCTCGCTTCATACTCGTCGCCAAACCCACTGGCTCCAGGTCATCTACAAGTCTTTGCTAGGTAAAGCCCCGCCTTATCTCAGCTCACTGGTCACCATAGCAGCACGGGTGGCCACCGTGCTTCTACACCTGCATTACTTGCTGTTTGGGGTTTTAGGTTGGGTTTCTGTACAGCACTTTGAGATATCAGCTGATGTAAGAAGGGCTTTATACATTTTTTTGATTTGGTCACCACCAAAACCAATTCCTCCTTCGGCCGCCTTTCCTTCCAGTTCTCTGCTGCCAATGACTGGAGCGAACTGCAAATATCACTGAAGCTGGAGACACATATCTACCTCACTAGCTTTAAGCACCAGCTGTCAGAGCAGCTCAGAGATCACTGCACCTGTATATAGCCCATCCAGCTATCTCATATCCATACTGTATTTATTTGCTCCTTTACACCCCAGTATCTCTACTTACACATTCATCTTCTGCACATCTACCATTCCAGTGTTTAATTGCTATATTGTAATTACTTCGCCACCATGGCCTATTTATTTCCTTACCTCCCTTATCTTACCTCATTTGCACACAATGTATATAGACTTTTTTTCTACTGTATTATTGACTGTATGTTTGTTTTTTCCATGTGTAACTCTGTGTTGTTGTATGTGTCAAACTGCTTTGCTTTATCTTGGCCAGGGCGGCCTGTCAGGAAGTCAAGGATCCAGTTGCAGAAGGTGTTCAGTCCCAGGGTCCTTAACTTAGTGATGAGCTTGGAGGGCACTATGGTGTTGAGCGCTGTCGTGTCTTTGGCATCATTAAAGTCAAGACTTATTTTATCAAATCAATTCTCTGTAATTATTATTACGTGATTAAACTAATCATGTAAATGTAATTAACTAGGAAGTTGGGGCACCAAAGAAAATCTTCAGATTAAAGTTATAATTTTCCTAATGTAACTCTTCAGATATTTTAATATCTGATCAATTAGTCTTCTAATTAATGAATTATTATTTACCTCACGTTAGTCTCATTCCTTTACTATGAATCCTCCATACATCAATTGTCTTAATCATTTATTTACTAAATAAACACAGAAATGTATAAACAAACAAACAGTAGATATGGTTACAAGGAAGTGATAGGGGAGGCTAAGCCGATATGACGGCTTGGTAGACAAAGGGAAGTGGGTGTGGACTGAGAAGGGCGGGAAAGATCAGAGTAACTACACAATTGATAATTATATTGATTGAAATGCTAATCCTTTGCCCATGAACTCTCACTCATTCGGGAATAATTGCAATCAATGTATATTTACGCTCAGTGTGTCTTCATGATCGCTGTTGGAATCGTCTGTCTTTCTGTTGGAAAGTTCATCTGATCGTCTCTCTGCTTCCATTAAGTCTCTTGTGGTTAGAATGGATACTTCAGAGTAACATTCAGAAATGTTCTTATAGAATAGATGTTTCGGCGGTTGTCGGTCCTCGCATCTCAGGTTAACATAATTTCTAGCTGCAGACTAGTAATTAGTATCTAAGATTTGCTCTTATTTTGTCGTGATCAATAGAGTTTCAACAACCATTACAACCTTAGCTTATTCTGAGGTTTTTGTGGTCTCTACTCAACCTTCGCTCCCTCAGCTGACCGAGGTATGCATGGTCTGGAGAGGATTTCTTCAGGTGGGGTTTTTATTTCGGAACAGTAGAAAAGGGCTGTCCCATGATGCCAGATCAATGTCTGTGCTCATGTGGCGGGCCAATGACTTCAACTTTAAAGGAAATACAATACTTTCACATTAACGGTTTAAAATCATATTACATCATTTCACAAATAGTTTCATTTTTACACATTCATTTTATCCAATAATTAGACGCAAACCTCATAACGGAGGCTCCTGTATAAACAGAGTTATGGTAATGTGGCTGTATTGTCTTTCATGAGGTCATAAACATGAAACAAAATGGACCGGGTCGTAGCTGGCTTCTCCACTGACACATTCTCCAAAACATGGATATTTTTCAGTTCTCAAGTTCTGTGATAGAGAGAACAAAGGAACTTCTTCTACACGTGTCTCTTTCTGCATGGACAGGAGGAGAGTCTCCTCCAGGAATTTATGACCTGAGATAACAGGACCTGGGTGTAGGAGGGAGAGAGAGGGAGAGAGAGGGGGATGGTACTCGCTATACCCAAAGAGGGCCACGCCATGACAGCGCTGAGCTGAAGCCAATGAACAGCATTCTCACATAGGTGTTCCTCTTGTCCAGGTGGGAGAGGGCAGTGTGGAGTGATTTGATTTATTAGGATCCCCATTAGCTGAAACCAATGGCAACAGCTTGTCTTACTGGGGTCCAAGTGCAATAGAGATTGCGTCATCTGTGGATCTGTTGGGGCGGTATGCAAATTGGAGTGGGTCCAGGGTATCTGAGATTATGGTGTTGATGTGAGCCAGCCTTTCAAAGCATTTCAAAGCTAGAGATATGAGTGCTACGAGGTGATTTATATAGGTTACCTTGGCGTTCTTGGGCAGGTTACCTTGGCGTTCTTGGGTACAGGGACTGTGGTGGTCTGCTTGAAACATGTAGGTATTGCAAACTGGGTCAGGAAGAGATTGGGAATGTCAGTGAAGACACTTGCCAGCTGGTCAGCGCATGCTCCGAGTACACATCCTGCTAATACACCTGGCCCTGCGGCCTTGTGAATTTGAACCTGTTTACAGGTCTTATTCACATCAGCTACGGAGAGCGTGACCCAAGTTAAACAATTTAAAGGCAATGCTACCAAATACTAATTGAGTGTATGTAGACTTCTGACCCACTGGGAATGTGATGAAAGAAATAAAAGCTGAAATAAATCATTCGCTCTACTATTATTCTGACATTTCACATTCTTAAAATAAAGTGGTGATCCTAACTGACCTAAGACAGCGAATTTTTACTAGGATTAAATGTCAGTAATTGTGAAAAACTGAATTTAAATGTTTTTGGCTAAGGTGTATGTAAACTTCCGACTTCAACTGTGTGTGTGTGTGTGTGTGTGTGTGTGTGTGTATATATATATACATACACATACACACACACTACTGTTCAAAAGTTTGGGGTCACTTAGAAATGTCCTTGTTTTTGAAAGAAAAGCAATTTTTTGTCCATTAAAATATCATAAAATTGATCAGAAATACAGTGTTGTAACGGTTTTCTTCTGGTGAAAGAGAAGCGGACCAAAATGCAGCGTGGTTTCTTTGATTCATGTTTAATAACAAAAAGATAAACACGAACACGACAAAACAATAAATGTGGAAAACCAAAAACAGCCCTATCTGGTGCAAAACAAGGAGACAGGAACAATCACCCCCAAACACAGTGAAACCCAGGCTACCTAAATATGGTTCCCAATCAGAGACAATGACTAACACCTGCCTCTGATTGAGAACCATATCAGGCCAGACATAGAAATAAACAAACAAGACATCCAACATAGAATGCCCACTCAGATCACACCCTGACCAACCAAAACATAGAAGCATAAAAAGCAAACTATGGTCAGGGTGTGACAGTACATCTGTCCGCGGTGGCGGCTCTGGTGCTGGACGTGGCCCCCACTTCACCGTAGTCTTGGTCCCCCACCTTGTCCGCTTCCGTGGCCTCCTAGCCACGGCGACCCTACTTAATGACCCCACTGGACAGAGGGGCGTCGGCTCTGACGCCTCTGGGCTGAGGGGCTCTGGCGCCTCTGGGCTGAGGGGCTCTGGCGCCTCAGACTCCGGCAGCAGCGCTGGACAGGCGGGAGACTCCGGCAGCAGCGCCGCACAGGCGGGAGTCTCCGGCAGCAGCGCCGGACAGGCGGGAGACTCCGGCAGCAGCGCCGGACAGGCGGGAGACTCCGGCAGCGCTGGAGAGGAGGAAGGCCCCGGCAGCGCTGGACAGGTGGAACGCACTGTAGGCCTGATGCGTGGTGCTGGCACTGGTGGTACTGGGCCGAGGACACGCACAGGAAGCCTGGTGCGGGGAGCTGCCACCGGAGGGCTGGTGTGTGGAGGTGGTGATGGATAGACCGGACCGTGCAGGCGCACTGGAGCTCTTGAGCACCGAGCCTGCCCAACCTTACCCGGTTGAATGGTCCCGGTCGCCCTGCCAGGGCGGCGAGGTGGAATAGCCCGCACTGGGCTATGCAGGCGAACCGGGGACACCGGTACACAATGAGACTCTTAAGGAAAGGTTCCCTAAAGTTGTGGGAATGTTTGTTGGAAGCTGGGAAGGCAGGTAGGATCACAGACAGACAGCAGGCAGACAGATGGTCAAGTTCTTGCCTGACACAATTGCAGACGCATGCCAGATCTTACAAAGCATGGATTGAACATATCAGCTAACCACATATGATATAGCAAAATCTGATGCCTGACTGCACAGTCGATTACGTGGCACGCAACCCTTGGTTGATGCAATGCAACACCTGCACATTTGGTTGGGCAGGAACTCGACCGTGGTAACATAGACATGAGGACAAACAGGCAAAATGATAGGTACACATGAAAGGCTCCTAGACAGATAAGCAGACAGGTGTGTTTGACAGTGGGACAATTAGGCAGCCAGTGAATCTGTTAGTCAGACAGACAATCAGATAAGCAATCAGATAAACACACACAGAAACTGACAGACTTAGCAACTATCTTAGAGATAATCAGGAAGACAGGCAAAATATAAAGTTACGAGTAAAAAATAAAGAAAGGCGCTCTGTCTACTGGCTGATGTTTGGAAGTGCAGGATGTTACAGTAACTGACCATCTTAAAGAAAAGCTATTGGGGGGAGGGTAAATCACCTTGCATACAACGTCCTGTTAAACATGGACCGTGAACTATACACAATAAGTATATAAACACAAACTTAGAAATCCTTTATCAGCCATTACAAGCATTTGACAACTGGAAGAGAACAGAAGTAAATGGGGAACAATGACAGTAACGTTGGGAACATTATTTCAGTCCATATTTGAGTCTATTCCAATTGCCTACATTTATCACAAGTTGAAGGAGGTTACACCCCCAAACACAGTTTGCGTGCTTCTACACCTGCATTGCTTGCTGTTTGGGGTTTTAGGCTGGGTTTCTGTACAGCACTTTGAGATATCAGCTGATGTACGAAGGGCTATATAAATAAATTTGATTTGATTTGATTACACATATCAATGTGGGAGAATACAAGTAAAGTACTAATCTACCTAGGCCAGTGTTCTTCAACCCTGGTCCTGGGTACCCATTGGGTGTGTATGCTTTGGTTCTATCCCTGTGCTTACACCACCTGATTCATTCAACTAAATCAAGGACTTGACTATAAAGTTAATCAGTTGAATGTGTCAGTGCTGGGCTGGTACAAAAGCCTGCAGTACCTGTGGATTCCCAGGATTTCTTTCTCTGTGGCCTCAATGTTGTTCTCCACACTGTACTGGGCCCACTTGTTGAAGTAGTGGCTGTAGAGGGGCAGTCCCTTGTTCTCCCTGTACAGGTAGAACCCAGAGATCCAGTTCCACACTGTACTAAAGATGGGGTTGGCACTCTGGTGCTCCTCCCGTTTCTCCTTCTCCTCGAATCAAATGTAGCTCTTCACACTGTCGGAAGTCAGGGTGCGTGCATGGAAAAGGTCATGCTCTTAGGAGCTGAACTGGGACCAGTACGCCTCCTGTTGGTAGCCCAGGGGAGAGCAGCAGCGCTTCAAGCCATGCCCTCTAACCCCTTTCCAGAGTCGTAATAGTCAGATGATCATCCACGAAGGTCAGCACTTTGTTGGAATGTGTCATCTCTATAACTGCTGAAGTCATCCAAGTAACGTTGGAGCAATCAAAGGAACCATAACTAATTTAATGAGCCATTTGCAGTTTCACTGTACAGGCCGTTTCTACTAAGACTTACATGGCTTAATCTTTGGGAAAAGACTGGCCGGATCACTTAGGTAGACCTCCAAAACATTGAGGTGTACCTGGCCCATAATGAAGTGGGAGAACCAAGTGCACCCAGTGGGAGGCACCAACCTACCAACAGCTGAAGCCATGGAAGCTGTGAGAGCAGAAGCACCACTCGAGATGTGTTCTGTTGGAGTATACAGCACAATGGAGCCAATAACAAGGTTTGAAAAACACAAAGTGACACTGATTCTGAATAGGGTGACCCAGTGGTCGGCGAAGCAATGGTCACCTGCAGGGTGTGAGAAACCAGACCTGGTAGAATGAAAATGTAACTATTCCACTCAGAACCACTTAAAAGTATCTAAATTGCAACAGGATACAAATAAGTCTAATACAAAAAAGTGTTATTTGATGAAAAAAAAGTCATTATAGAAGTGTATTTATGTCCCTTGGAGTGGCAGCTATTTCCTCTGATGTGATACGTTCATGTCACACCAAGCAGAAAAAGCTGTCACGGCGTTGGAAATCTCAGGCTGTATGGTCCATTTTGGTCCTTATTGTTAACAATAAGCCTTCCATTTGATTTCACCAGAACATTTTCTCATAGCTTTTTATATTTCAATTGTTAAATAAATATGATTTATTTTCAATTATACAATCAAAAGGCGTCACACCAAAGGACTAACATGATGACCACACCGTGTGCGTCATTGTGCGCATGTTGATTTTGTCCACCCACACCAGAGGTGATCAGGACTTGCAGGTTGAAATATCAAAACAAACTCTGAACCAACTATAATTTGGGGACAGGTCGAAAAGCATTAAACATTTATGGCAATTTAGCTAGCTAGCTTGCTGTTGCTAGCTATTTTGTCCTGGGATATAAACATTGGGTTGTTATTTTACCTGAAATGCACAAGGTCCTCTACTCCGATGATTAATCCTCAGATAAAAGGGTAAACTGAGTTAGTTTCTAGTCATCTCTCCTCCTTCAGGGTTCTTCTTCTTCTCTGGACTTTATATTGAGGTTGGCAACCAACTTTAACTTTAAGGTGCATTACCATCACTGACTGGAGTGTGGACCTCAGTGCATCTTTCAATCACCCACATGGATATATGCTCTTAAAAACCAATGAGGACATGAGAGAGGCGGGACTTGCATCACAAATAGAACCAAGTTCTATTTTAGTGCCTGGCTACGAAGACCCTCTTTGACCTGCGCAAGCAGTGTGGGTGCTATTATTTAATAACATGTATGTGAGTGGTGTGGTCAGCATGTAAGAAATCTCTTTGATAACGGCAGAAAAGTACAATATTTGTTTTCATATTTTTGATAAAGCTTACAATCTGTTCAGACCATGTGCTCCAGCAATATCTTTTGTACTTCCTCATTGCAGGAGAACCTTCCCCTGCAATGGTGCCCAAATGCTGGCTCATTGTTTAAACACAGAATTGTCACACCATGTGGATATTGATTATAGGGACAAAATGTAGTCAAGCCGCTACCGCTGAGCAGAAAAGGCAGCGCTATTAGAGAAGGAAGGAGATAGGAATCCCATTGAGCAATGAATGGAGGAACGTATAACACCTCTCCCAGCAGACTGACGATCAATCGCGTTCACGTCGTCATGTTGCGTCACGCGGTTGCTAAGCGTCAGCAATCCCTTCTCAAAGTCAGGGTATGAGTCAAAACCTGCCTATTTTCCTCAAAAGTACGTAACGTCACGACTCTAAATCAACAGTATAGGTCGTTATCAATAAAGCTTTTATTTGGATTCACCTGGTCAGTCTATCATGGAAAGAGCAGGTGTTCTTAATGTGTTGTACACTCAGTGTAGACGGCAAGCAAATAGAACAATATTTGGATATAGCCACCTATTTTATCCCCTGAAAGTTAGTTTCCTAACTAGCCATATTGACGTGGTCTGTTATTAGCTAGCTAGCCAATTTAACGTGGTCCATCAATCAATGTAGCCTATCATGCCTGTCAGCAGCAATCGTGATTAAACACGTTAAAAACACTGTTGAAAAGGGGATAATGTTAGCTAACTTCACTAGTTAGGCCTATGTTGGTTGGAGGAAAAAAGTAGATTATGTCTATTTACCACTGTACAACGTTTCTACCGGTAGCTTGCAAAGTAAACACTATCAGCTAACAGTACATCGGCAAATGCGCACTTCAGCTGCTAGATAGGCAGAGCCCACAAACATGGGAAATTAACCTACATCAATTAAACTTGTAGTTTGATTTTAGTTTGATTTTATATCACTCAAATACTCAATTAATGGTGGGCAATATTGAGAGATACGTGATATTAGCCTCAACATACCTGAAATGTCATGATCAATTGATGTTTACTGATCATGATAAGCATGCAGTTACTTGCTGTATAACTCTGATGATAGAGCTAAAGGTGCGCACTTGTTTTAGATGGAATCATGGAAAAGGTGTAGTTCTGACTATGCTCTTCCAAGAGGTAATGATATTACAACCAAATAATTTACATTTATTTAACAATCTCTTGAAAACGGCACGCAGTTATGAATGATTTTAGAGGAGTTGGGGGTCTCTTTTGCCCCCCAGCAGGCAAATCAAACGCTCTGCACCTTATTGTGACGTTTTATTGATAACGACCTATACTGATATTACAGAGAACAAGTTAATTCTCACATCTCGGAAAATATTTGAAATGTTGTACTTCTTGTTCACGAAATTCATGCTAATGTTTAGTTTTGAGCTAGAGCCCAGTTGACTTCCCATTCACTCCTTGGAGACCCCTCCTTGTCCCAGAATCACCCAGAATGCTCCATGCAGCCCAGTGACGAGACATGGGCAACGTACACACTGGCTGTTAAAACAATGGAGCTGCCCATCTCCTCGTCCAATGGTCACTTTTGTATATTATCTACCTCACTTGCTTTGGCAATGTTAACACATGTTTCCCATGCTAATAAAGCCCCTTGAATTGAGAATTGGTTGCGTGCGGCGTCTATGATTGAGTAGTCGGGCACCAGATTATGGAAAGCCGTTTGGGTCTTTGCGTGTCAAATAAACTTGACTGCTTGTCACACAAGAATTTAACACGTTAATAAAACATTTACGTAGTTATTACACATTGATTAACACTATCATTCGTATATCATATGTCACAGCGATTCACCGATACATATGCTATGATGCTGGTAAAGTTTTTATAGAGCCAGATAGCTGCCAAAAGGTTGAACGTATGTATCCTTAGGATCGTACGAAAATTCATACGTAAATTGTTAGGATCATAAGAAAAGTCATGCGTGAAACATGAAACGTAACGGTTAAATTTGATCTGTTTACAGGTTCAATCCTTACTTTACGTCTCCCTTTACTCGGTTACAGATATTTTTTTTTATATATACAAATTTTTGTCAGGAATGTGGCATCTGCAAAGGACATGAACCGAAAGTAGCTAGTCAATCAAGCAACTCTAGCCCAGACTTTAGAGTTACTTTGCAGCTTCCGAATTAATTTACAAAATAAAGTAGTTTGTTTTAGAACTGCAGTCAATAACGACATTATACCAGTAGATGGCGTAGTATAGACTTGGGCCTTCAGCAAATGACTTGTGTGAGAATTATACTTTAAAGACACAGCAAAATAGAAAGCAAATATGATTTAGGCTAGGCCTATTCCACTATCTAAATATACCATAATGTAGTGTGTTATTTAATGGCCATATAATTATTTTAATACATTTTTTATAGCCGCGTGGGGCTACTGTGGTGATCAAGTAACCTAATGAATTACACTTCTTCCAGTATTTGGGATCACGGACTGTCAGCCTTATGTTAGGCATTTTGATGTTTTATTAGTGAATTCCACTCTGTACTTAGGCTTGTTATAACCATTTGCGTTGCACAACCCCATCACGCAGAGGCTGTATCCATATCAATAAATGAGACAACTAAATATTGATTAACTCTTGGCTATAACCTGTCCTGAGGCCTATAATAAAAACAGTTATAAAACACAAATAGAGTTCTAAAATTATTTGTCAAGACACCAGTGCCCAAAATGATAGCCTAAATTGCAATGCCTACAAGTTGAAGGCCTATATTTATTATTTGAACGGGCCTATATTAAACATTGAATTATTAAAGTGATAGGCTAAATAACGTTTGAGAATTTAGATAATTTTGAATACACACATGGATTTCAATAAAACTAATGGATATGACTGTTCTATTCTCTTTAAGTTACAACTCAGACAAATGACAGAATGGATGACTTACTGACTGACTGAACTGAATGAAGGATGAATTAAATGTTCAAATATGTTGGAATGATGAGTTGTACGCATCATGCATGCTCTGCACTTTATTTGGCTAGTAGGCAAATAGGCCTACATTAGGGTATAATGACTATGGCTGCATGCCTCCAGAGGGTATCTTCTGAGGCTGAGGGGTGCTTTTCCGAAGGCGCATTGTGCTGTCGTGCTGCATGGAGAACACAAGCTCTTCAACAGGGCAGCAGTGTCGCGATGGAGGGAATAGCCTATACAGAGACTACCTAAGACCACTGCAACAGAGCTATTGTAAAGTGTGGAAATAAGCTTATGCCAGACTTAGCATATGTTGTCACGACTTCCGCCGAAGTCAGCTCCTCTCCTTGTTTGGGCGGCGGTTGACGTCACTGGCTTTCTAGCCATCGCCACTCCATTTTTCATGTCAGGGGCCTGGGATAAAAATAAAATAATAAATACAGTATTAATATAGGACAAAACACACATCACAACAAGAGAGACATCACAACACTACATAAAGAGAGACCTAAGACAACAATATAGCAAGGCAGCAACACATGACAATACAGCACGGTAGCAACACAACATAACAACATCATGGCGAGAACACAACATGATAGAAGCACAAAACATGGTACAAACATTATTGGGCACAGTCAACAGCACAAAGGTCAAGAAGGTAGAGACAACAATACATCACACAAAGCAGCCACAACTGTCATTAAGAGTGTCCATGATTGAGTCTTTGAATGAAGAGATTGAGATAAAACTGTCCAGTTTGAGTGTTTGTGCAGCTCGTTCCAGTCACTAGCTGCAGCAAACTGAATAGAGGAGCGACCCAGGGATGTGGGTGCTTTGTGGACCTTTAATAGAATGTGACTGGCAGAACGGGTGTTGTATGTGGAGGATGAGGGCTGCAATAGATATCTCAGATGGGGGGAGTGATGCCTAAGAGGGTTTTATAAATAAGCATCAACCAGTGGGTCTTGCGACGGGTATACAGAGATGACCAGTTTACAGAGGAGTATAGAGTGCAGTGATGTGTTCTATAAAGAGCATTGGTGGCAAATCTGATGGCCGAATGGTAAAGAACATCTAGCCTCTCGAGAGCACCCTTACCTGCTGATCTATAGATTACATCTCCGTAATCTAGCATGGGTAGGATGGTCATCTGAATTAGGGTTAATTTGGCAGCTGGGGTAAAAGAGTAGTTAATACGATAGAGGAAACCAAGTCTAGATTTAACTTTAGCCTGCAGCTTTGATATGTGCTGAGAGAAGGACAGTGCACCGTCTAGCCATACTCCCATGTACTTGTATGAGGTGACTACCTCAAGCTCTAAACCTTCAGAGATAGTAATAACACCTGTGGGAAGAGGGGCATTCTTCTTACCAAACCACATGACCAAGCTAACGTTATAAGCAGCTAACTAGCTTCATCCGGCTCCCGCGTCTTAAATGGTCCGACACCTATGTGAAACTAGCCACAGTAAGGATTAGCCACAATAGTGGCATTTATAGTTTGCCTTCAAAATAAAAGCCCCTCTTGAAAGTGACACAAATGGATACAAATAGAGGAATCATGCCAAATTTGGACTAGATAATGCTAAACAAGGTTGGAATGTTGTTATATAAATTCAACAAAAGACAGTGATTAATTAACTTGACACACTGATACGCAGAGACAGTCCTGGGCCGCCCCATGGAATGCCAAGCGGGTGGGGGAGGGCCCTCTAACTCAGCTGGTGCAGGGCAGCTGGGCCCTATGCTTAGATACTGAGTGCAATGGCGGAGACTGGCCACGGCTGAAGCAAGTGGCTCACCTACTGTGGTGGAGGAATGTTGCATGCTGGCCACAACTGTTGTTGGCAGCTCGCTGGCTGTGGTTGAGGCTGGTGACTCTTTCACCACTGCTGAAAGCGATGACTCCCATGGTGGACCATGTGGCAATCCCTGGGCAATGATCATCAAGGATCTGGAGGTGGCTGGGCCCCAAAGTAGAGGTCAGGTTGTCTCCCACGGGGGAAGGGCTGAGGGTCGTCCAAGGCAGGTGGCAGGCGACCCCCCAGAACTAGAGACAGCAGGCCCCCCGGGTCAGGGAATGGTGGTTCCCCCAGGTCAGGGAGCTGAGGGCCTAGCAGGGCAGGGGAATTGGAACTCACTACTAAATCTGAGGATTTCAAGCCAGGCATGGTGCAGGCTGCAAATCTAGTCGAGCAGGGATCGTGTAGTCTAGCGCTAGTATAGGCGACTGGGTACAGGCTGAGAACGGTCTAATTGCACACCTAGAGGAGCAGATAACTCTGGATCTAGGGGAGCAGGAGACCTAAGGCCTAGAACTAGGGCGGTGGTTTGGAGTGGAGCACTGAGGGAGCTGACTGCTTGCCGACCGAGGCTGGGGGCTACGGACCAACTGAGGGCAGATGCTGCAGACCTAGTGGGGCAGAGAACCTATAGCATGGCAGAGCAGTGGACTGAGGGCCGACTAGAGCTGGACACAGCGAAACTTAACGGCTGAAGGCTCAAAGCCTAGTGCTGATAACTTTGGGCCTGACAGGGAGAACGTCTCTGTACCTGACAGAGAAACCGACTCCGGACCTGACAGGGAAACTGACTCTGGACCAGACAGGGAGAACGACTCTGGACCAGACAGGGAGAACGACTCTGGACCTGACAGGGAAACTGACTCTAGACCTGACAGGGAGAACAACTGGACCTGACAGGGAGAATGACTCTGGACCTGACAGAGAAATTGACTGGATCTGACAGGGAAACTTACTCTCGACCTGACAGGGAAACTTACTCTCGACCTGACAGGGAAACTGACTCTGAACTTGACAAGGAAAATGACTCTGTACTTGACAGGGAGAATGACGCTGGTCCTGCCACAGAAACTGATGCTGGACCTGACAGGGAGAATGACTCTGGACCTGACGACTTGGGTTCTGCCCTATATAGTGCTGTCCAGTTAAATCATGATGTTGAGGCCCATCACTGTACTCTTATTCCCCACTGTTGGCTTAAGCGCACATATAGCCTACATCAGTGGTTCCCAACCTTTTTTGGTTACCCTACTACAGAACTGAATTTTGCTCTGCCCGGAGTACTCCTGAAGTACCCCTTCACGTGCATTGTACCAGTAACCATATGGACTCATGAGTCTTTTCAAGTACCCCCTGTACATAGGCCAATTAAGTACTAGTACCCCTGGTTGGGTACCCCTGGTAAGTACCCCTGGTTAGTACCCCTGGTAAGTACTAGTCCTAGTACCCCTGGTTGGGAACCACTGGCCAACATGATGAGATTATAGTGGACAAAATAGCAAGATTATTTTGTCAAAGGGAAGCCAAGCATCGATGATCATGTTACCATTATAAGACCCTTGATATTTATCGAAAAGGAACATCAAGCTCATCACCTTGCACGTTCACCACCCTGTGGTTATCATAATATATTTCATCTGTAGTCTAATAAACTGCATGCTTTGCCGACAAGTCATAGTGGCAGGACCACACAACATGTCATCGCGTCTCCAAGTTTACTTCGATGTGATGGTTATTATATCAATATTTGCGCATAAAAGCATCTCCACCAACATTTCTCACATAATTAATTTTACCAACAGTCTAGCGTATTTTATTTTGTAGACATTTGGAAAGTTTACCGGAAAATGTTCTGTTTCCATCAGACCTGTCATTTTATATCCGAAATTGATTTTACTCACGTAAAAAGGTTGGAGGGAAACCTGGTTACTGAGGAGGAAAAAGTAACACAATATTCTCATCTGGAATGGATAGTGTTATGATAAGGGATAATCTTTTTTGTCCAAACAACGTACTTTTTTTCAAAACATGAATTACATTCAGATGTCTTCAATTACTAATAGGTTATAGTATGATGAACATAGCCTACTTATTGATACTGATGATTTGTGCTACAGATGGTTTGTTTACGTTTCTACAGTTGTGGCTAAATGGAGTATGCCTACAGCTCCATCTAGTGGTTGCATCGGGGACAACAGTGTTTAGTATTTTATTAGAATCCCCAATTAGGCTTCTCTTCCTGGGGTCCAAACAGGAAACAAAATACAACAAATAAAATACATAAAATAACTAACACTATATTTTACAATAAATAATACAATGAAAAATACAATTCAAAATATATAAAATGTCTGTGTCTCTTCACAGACCCCAGTTTTTTCTTAAAATCTTGTTTTATTGCTAGCTTGAGTTACCTGGGGTGGCAGAGATGTCCATGTAGGCATGGCTCTATTTAACTGTGCATTTCCCAGCCTTTGTTCTGGACCTGGGGGCTGTGAAGAGACCTCTGGCTGAATGTCTGGTGTAGTATCAATGAGTGTCCAAACTGTGTGCCAACTACTTAAACAGACAGTTTGTTATATTTAACCCATCACCACCTCACACAAAGACCAATAGTGATGCAGTCAGTCTCTCCTCAACTTTGAGCCAGGAGTGATTGACATGCATACTACTGACATTCGTCCTCCATGTACAGTACAGCTAAGTGAAATACATGCTGCTCTGTTCTGGACCAACTGCAATTTTCACATCGTCCTTCTTTGAAGCATATGACCACACAACTGGGCAGTAGTCCAGGTGCGACAAAAATAGGGTCTGTAGGACCTGCCTGGTTCATTTAGATGTCAAAAAAGCAGAGCAACACCTTATCATGGACATACTACCCATTTTAGCAACCTTTGAATCTATATGTTTTGACCATGACAGCTTGCTATCTAGGGTTACACCCAGCAGTTTAGTCTCCTCAACTTGCTCAATCGCCACATTATTCAGTAATAGATCTAGATCAGGTTTAGGGTTGAGTGAGTGATTTGTCCCAGAAACTATGCTTTTAGTTTGAGATATTAAGCGCGACTATTTCTAGTTACCCATTCTAAAACGGACTGGAGCTCTATGTTAATGGTGTCAGTTATTTATTTTACTGTCATAGCTGATGTGAATACGGTTGAGTCAGCAGTGTACAAAGACACAGGCTTTTTTCAAGATCAGTGGAAGGTCATGAGTAAAAACAGAAAACAATGTCCCAAGCTGAATGTCCTGTGGTACACCACACTAAACCGAATTTGCATTAGAGAGGCTTCCATTAAAGAAAACCCTCAGTGTTCTATTAGATAGATAACTCTCAATCCATGATAAGGCAGAGGATGTAAATCCATAACATCTAATTTCTTTCAGCAATAGGTTATGATCAATGATATCAAAAGCTGCACTGAAATCTAACAAAACAGCTCCCACAATCTTCTTATTATCAATTTATTTTAGCAAATCATCAGTCATTTGTGTTGGTGCCGAGCATGTTGAGTGTTCTTCCCTATAAGCATGCTGGAAGTCTGTTGTTAATTCGTTTTCTATTAAATAACATTGGAAAAAATGGTGTTTTACCAAATACAAAAATGTTTGCTAAGCATCGGTAACAGGCTGATTGGTCGGCCGTTTGAACCATTAAAGGGTGCTTTGCTATTCTTGGGCAGTGGAATGACCTTTGCCTCCCTTCGGGCCTGAGGGCACACAGTCTTCTAGGCCTAAATTGAATATATGGCAAACAGGAGTCGCAATGTATTCCGCTACCAACTTCAGCAATTTACTGTACCATCAAGGTTGTCAGTCACACATGGAGTAAACAATTAACAAGTCAATAACACAGTAGAAAAAAAGAAAAAAAAGAGGCTATATACATTGTGTGCAAAAGGCATGAGGTGGTAGGCGAATAATTACAATTTTGCAGATTAACACTGGAGTGATAAATGATCAGATGGTCATGTACAGGTAGAGATACTGGTGTGTAAAAGAGCAGAAAAGTAAATAAATATAAACAGTATGGGGATGAGGTAGGTAAATCGGGTGGGCTATTTACCGATGGACTATGTACAGCTGCAGCGATCTGTTAGCTGCTCAGATAGCAGATGTTTGAAGTTGGTGAGGGAGATAAAAGTCTCCAACTTCAGCGATTTTTGCAATTCGTTCCAGTCACAGGCAGCAGAGAACTGGAACGAAAGGCGGCCAAATGAGGTGTTGGCTTTAGGGATGATCAGTGAGATACACCTGCTGGAGCGTGTGCTACGGGTGGGTGTTGCCATCATGACCAGTGAACTGAGATAAGGCGGAGCTTTACCTAGCATGGACTTGTAGATGACCTGGAGTCAGTGGGTCTGGCGACGAATATGTAGCGAGGGCCATCCGACTCGAGCATACAGGTCGCAGTGGTGGGTGGTATAAAGGTGCTTTAGTGACAAAACGGATGGCACTGTGATAAACTGCATTCAGTTTGCTGAGTAGAGTATTGGAAGCTATTTTGTAGATGACATGGCCAAAGTCGAGGATCGGTAGGATAGTCAGTTTTACTAGGGTAAGTTTGGCGGCGTGAGTGAAGGAGGCTTTGTTGCGGAATAGAAAGCCAACTCTAGATTTGATTTTAGATTGGAGATGTTTGATATGAGTCTGGAAGGAGAGTTTATAGTCTAGTCAGACACCTAGGTACTTATAGATGTCCACATATTCTAGGTCGGAACCATCCAGGGTGGTGATGCTAGTCGAGTGTGCGGGTGCAGGCAGCGAACGGTTGAAAAGCATGCATTTGGTTTTACTAGCGTTTAAGAGCAGTTGGAGGCCACGGAAGGAGTGTTGTATGGCATTGAAGCTCGTTTGGAGGTTAGATAGCACAGTGTCCAAGGAAGGGCCAGAAGTATACAGAATGGTGTCGTCTGCGTAGAGGTGGATCAAATCAAATCAAATCAAATCAAATCAAATCAAATCAAATCAAATCAAATTTTATTTGTCACATACACATGGTTAGCAGATGTTAATGCGAGTGTAGCGAAATGCTTGTGCTTCTAGTTCCGACAATGCAGTAATAACGAGCAAGTAATCTAACTAACAATTCCAAAAAAAACTACTGTCATACACAGTGTAAGGGGATAAAGAATATGTACATAAGGATATATGAATGAGTGATGGTACAGAGCAGCATAGGCAAGATACAGTAGATGATATCGAGTACAGTATATACATATGAGATAAGTATGTAAACCAAGTGGCATAGTTAAAGTGGCTAGTGATACATGTATTACATAAGGATGCAGTCGATGATATAGAGTACAGTATCAACGTATGCATATGAGATGAACAATGTAGGGTAAGTAACATTATATAAGGTAGCATTGTTTAAAGTGGCTAGTGATATATTTACATCATTTCCCATCGATTCCCATGATTAAAGTGGCTGGAGTAGAGTCAGTGTCATTGACAGTGTGTTGGCAGTAGCCACTCAATGTTAGTGGTGGCTGTTTAACAGTCTGATGGCCTTGAGATAGAAGCTGTTTTTCAGTCTCTCGGTCCCAGCTTTGATGCACCTGTACTGACCTCGCCTTCTGGATGGCAGCGGGGTGAACAGGCAGTGGCTCGGTGGTTGATGTCCTTGATGATCTTTATGGCCTTCCTGTAGCATCGGGTGGTGTAGGTGTCCTGGAGGGCAGGTTTTGCCCCGGTGATGCGTTGTGCAGACCTCACTACCCTCTGGAGAGCCTTACGGTTGAGGGCGGTGCAGTTGCCATACCAGGCGGTGATACAGCCCGCCAGGATGCTCTCGATTGTGCATCTGTAGAAGTTTGTGAGTGCTTTTGGTGTCAAGCCGAATTTCTTCAGCCTCCTGAGGTTGAAGAGGCGCTGCTGCGCCTTCCTCACGATGCTGTCTGTGTGAGTGGACCAATTCAGTTTGTCTGTGATGTGTATGCCGAGGAACTTAAAACTTGCTACCCTCTCCACTACTGTTCCATCGATGTGGATGGGGGTGTTCCCTCTGCTGTTTCCTGAAGTCCACAATCATCTCCTTAGTTTTGTTGACGTTGAGTGTGAGGTTATTTTCCTGACACCACACTCCGAGGGCCCTCACCTCCTCCCTGTAGGCCGTCTCGTCGTTGTTGGTAATCAAGCCTACCACTGTTGTGTCGTCCGCAAACTTGATGATTGAGTTGGAGGCGTGCATGGCCACGCAGTCGTGGGTGAACAGGGAGTACAGGAGAGGGCTCAGAACGCACCCTTGTGGGGCCCCAGTGTTGAGGATCAGCAGGGAGGAGATGTTGTTGCCTACCCTCACCACCTGGGGGCGGCCCGTCAGGAAGTCCAGTACCCAGTTGCACAGGGCGGGGTCGAGACCCAGGGTCTCGAGCTTGATGACGAGCTTGGAGGGTACTATGGTGTTGAATGCCGAGCTGTAGTCGATGAACAGCATTCTCACATAGGTATTCCTCTTGTCCAGATGGGTTAGGGCAGTGTGCAGTGTGGTTGAGATTGCATCGTCTGTGGACCTATTTGGGCGGTAAGCAAATTGGAGTGGGTCAAGGGTGTCAGGTAGGGTGGAGGTGATATGGTCCTTGACTAGTCTCTCAAAGCACTTCATGATGACGGATGTGAGTGCTACGGGGCGGTAGTCGTTTAGCTCAGTTACCTTAGCTTTCTTGGGAACAGGAACAATGGTGGCCCTCTTGAAGCATGTGGGAACAGCAGACTGGTATAGGGATTGATTGAATATGTCCGTAAACACACCGGCCAGCTGGTCTGCGCATGCTCTGAGGGCGCGGCTGGGGATGCCGTCTGGGCCTGCAGCCTTGCGAGGGTTAACACGTTTAAATGTCTTACTCACTTCGGCTGCAGTGAAGGAGAGACCGCATGTTTCCGTTGCAGGCCGTGTCAGTGGCCCTGTATTGTCCTCAAAGCGGGCAAAAAGTTATTTAGTCTGCCTGGGAGCAAGACATCCTGGTCCGTGACTGGGCTGGGTTTCTTCCTGTAGTCCGTGATTGACTGTAGACCCTGCCACATACCTCTTGTGTCTGAGCCGTTGAATTGAGATTCTACTTTGTCTCTGTACTGGCGCTTAGCTTGTTTGATAGCCTTGCGGAGGAATAGCTGCACTGTTTGTATTCAGCCATGTTACCAGACACCTTGCCCTGATTAAAAGCAGTGGTTCGTGCCTTCAGTTTCACACGAATGCTGCCATCAATCCACGGTTTCTGGTTAGGGAATGTTTTAATCGTTGCTATGGGAACGACATCTTCAACGCACGTTCTAATGAACTCGCACACCGTATCAGCGTATTCGTCAATGTTGTTGTCTGACGCAATACGAAACATCTCCCAGTCCACGTGATGGAAGCAGTCTTGGAGTGTGGAGTCAGCTTGGTCGGACCAGCGTTGGACAGACCTCAGCGTGGGAGCTTCTTGTTTTAGTTTCTGTCTGTAGGCAGGGATCAACAAAAGGGATCAGGGAATCGCTCGCAGCAAGGGCAACATCATTGATATATACAGAGAAAAGAGTCGGCCCGAGAATTGAACCCTGTGGAACCCCCATAGAGACTGTCAGAGGACCGGACAACATGCCCTCCGATTTGACACACTGAACCAGGCAAGGCAGTCATTAGAAAAACCGAGGCTACTGAGTCTGTCGATAAGAATATGGTGATTGACAGAGTCGAAAGCCTTGGCCAGGTCGATGAAGACGGCTGCATGTCATGGCTAAGTTTTCTAATCTCGTCAACAAAAAAGTTATTAAAGTGGTTGGCAATATCAAAGGGTTTTGTTATGAACAAGCCTTCTGCCACATTGAAGGATGCAGTTGAGTTTGCTGCTATCATTCTTTATCTAATTTATCAACAACTGTAACATTGTAGCTAAGCCTACCCCTAACCATAACCTCATTCTCCTAACCTGCCACGATAATTGACCTAACCAGCCACGTTAATTATCCTAACCTGCTATGTAAACAAACCACTCTGGTGACAAATTATAGGTATCATCTTCTATATCCCCCCTCCAAAACATAGAAACGTGCCATTTTCACATATGTTGATGTTGGGGTGGTGCTGGAGATTCTGAATATTATGTAGAAACATTTTGCAATTTCCGTTGAAGGACCAATGGAATGGTCTAACATGTACACCGGGCGCCTGGCCAGGCCATGCAAAACGAATCACCCACTGTGTCGACGAATGAATGAACACAAGAGTTTTGCGGGAAATATTAAGGCAATGGATCTAGATATCCTAAGAAGGGGTACATGTTTCATCAAGCGATTTCATATCGCAATTCTAAACCGTTAAGTTGAGTAAAATGTGTATATGATTTTGGTAATGATCATACTAGCAAGTCTTCTCTCTTTCGATGCTCTGCAAACCAAAAATATAGAGACTTGGTTTAGCAAAATATCAGACACCCCTGTCTTTTACATTGGTTGCATCCACTTTGGCGCGAAATGTTGAAGCTCCGCCTTCTTCATTATACAATCACACACAGACTACTGCATGCTTTATGTTGTGTAACTTGCTTTAACGGGTTCTTCAAACAAATATCCCAGGAAAATAGTAGTAAACAGTTGACTACATATCTAGTTTGGCAGTTTTTCAATATGAGTTGGTAAGTCCTTCTGTTTGTTTCAAGACTTTGTTGTTCCAAGCAGCTAGATAAGGTTAAGTAGTAACCCATGTCGATGGCTCGTTGCAAAAGCTTCTGTAGGCTGGCGTCCTTTGATCAACCAAATCTAAACTATTCGGTTTCATCAAAATAACGTTTGCAGCCAAGATGTATTTTAGTTTCTCTAGAATAATATTTCTATGTGAATACTTTTGAATGTATCCTTCGCTATCAAATAAGTGTTTTTAAAACACGTTTGTATACAGCAATTTCTCCTATTTTCCGCTTATGGGCTGCAATTGTAGTCCATTCTACCACATAGTAGTGTAAGGGTAAAAACGATTGTTTCACTGTATTGGATCACTCCGCGGTGGAGGGAAAGACTCTTTCGGGGGTCGGAGGTGAGGATTTCGATTTACTGTATACGGCTGGGGTCCACCCTTATAAAAATATAGATCCCATGGCCGTGACACACGCATCCGATCCCTCTTTGAATACGCCCTACCAGCCTGGATAACAGCTTCACCGCAGCAGATGAATCGGCTACAGCTAGTCCAAAACATGGTAATAAAAATGGCTTACAGACTTCCAAGATGTATAAGCAATCACTACGTCAACAGCATATCTGGACTGACATCAATCAACAATAGACAGTCAATCATTGGCCAGAAGTTCATCAACAGAGCCACTCACAACGCATCACTGAAGGAAGCGGTGGGACAGGCCAAATGGACCACAGATACACCCATATGTGCATAATGCTGAAACTGACCTAGAAGAGAGGAAAGAAGGAAAAAATACAATCAATTGTGTGTGTATGAAAATGTGTAGATATATGTGCATGCACTCCTTAGTGCCCCCACCCCTCTCCCCCTGCATAGTTGTGAGCTATAATTTAAATGATTTATTTCTCTTTTATTTTTTCTCTTTTTTTAATGTTTGGAAAAGAAAAGGGCAAAACTAATCTACGCCTGTTCTGATAAAGACCTTAGGGCATCTAGCCTCGGGATGCCTTGCTTGACCACACTCTCCTTCCTTGCTCCTGGCCTGCCCTGCCGCTTCCACCAATCCAATTGTTTCTTATGGACAGAAAAGAGCAGGAGCTCTCCCATCAGGTCCATTGTCTACTGAGCGACACACGTTCCCTTTCATTTTTCCTATGGTTTGAGGTACAAACTTTCTGAAGCATGCTTGGTAAGTCACTGATAATTGTAATAACTTGCGTTGGAGTTACTCACTGGCTGTTTGCGTGCTGCAATTACAGCGTGGGGTTGATCTCTATCTTCCACCCGTGGTTTGTCGTGCTTGTGTTTCGTTAGCGTTCATTACAACTCTGTGTGCATCCATTAATATATTGGTGGCTCTCGCTGCCACAAACTGTATTTATCTTACACAACTGCCGACTGGCTTGTTTTGTATGTGTTGTGAATTGCTTTAGTTTATCTGCTAATAATTACCTTACTCGGGTTCTCAACTAATTCCTCTACAGGGATTTCTTGTTCTTTCTCCTGCAGAATGGTGGGCTGCCACTGTTGAGACATTAACTTTAGAGCCCCCCCCAAAGAGTCTTTGATATGGACTTGAGATCCACATATGGGTCCCTCTGCTCTCTTGGCTGCCTTACCAACACGACCATGCTGTTGCAGGCCTACCTGCAGACTCTGTTTTCCTGGCTGCAGGAGGGTACTTAGGAGCTCCTCTGGGAAGTGATGGAGGTGTCTCGCCTGCTTTCTCTGTTCCAGAAGGATGTGGCCTGCGCCAATGGACGGGCCATGGTGCAGATGGTTACCTCCTGGCGCCGTGTCTGACTGGCCCAATCATGTCTGCCAGCTGCTCTCCAGAGCACATTTGCCCATCACCCCAGGGATAATTTTGGCCCACGGGTTGATGACATTATAGAGCAGACCGATAATGTTCGTGGGGACCTGGAGGCCCTGAGACAGTTCATGCTACCTCTTCAGGCCCTGTGTCCAAGGCAGACGGACTGTCGCCACATACCTGCACCCGAACAGCGGTGGGGTCCCTCTCCTGCCCCATCGCCTTGTGCTAAGGGACGACAGCAGAGAGGGGCACAGTGTGAGGTGAAGCAACAGCCTGTTTTTCCCAAACTGGTCTTCCCCCGGTTTTGGCCATCTTATCTTGCCTCGACTACTTTCGTCAGGGGCGGGTGGTATCCGCCCTAACTTGCCAATGTCTTTTGGGCTTGCTGATGGTGGCCTCGTTGTTTATTCCCCTGGGCCTGCTCCAACTCTGGCCTTTTCAACGGCGGTTCAACTCCCACCAGCTGCACCCAAAGCGCTGTGATGCAGTGCCTCAGGGCATTGTTAAGGTGGCATTGTTGAGGTGGCGCTGTCACTCCTTTCTGTCAGATGGGGTGGAGAAGCTGAGGATGTGCCGCCGGGAGTTGGTCAGCACAGAAGCCTCCCAGATCTGCTGGGGGGGTGTGACCAAAGGCAGGTCGGCCAGCGGCTGTTGGCTACCCCCTTGGAGCGGCACGCACATCAATACACTACAGGTCCCACCTGTACCGCTGGCCCTGCGGTCTTTCCTTCCATACCTGAAGGTAAGACCTGTCCTGGTGAGAATGGACAACACCACGGTGGTGGCTTACATCAACCATCAGCGTGGACTGAGGTCCCACCGCCTCCATATTATGGCACAGAAGCTCCTTCTCTGTGCTCAGGGATGTCTAGCGACTCTACGCGCAGCACACGTACCTGGCATACTAAATGTGGCAGCGGATATACTCTTGGAGGGCCCGTCACCTTGACTGGAGCCTACATCCCCAGGTGGTGCATCGCCTGTGGGACAAGTTCGGGAGGTTGCAGGTGGACCAGTTTGCCTCCCTGGACAATGCACACTGCCCCCTGTGGTACTCCATGTCACAGCCACCAGGGCCTTTGGGCTTGGATGCTCTGGCTCACGATTGGCCAGGCTGGAGCTTACGCATTTCCCCCTTTTCCCCTGATCCAGGCTGTGCTGGACCGGGATGGCAGAGCATCGTCTGCTTCCGGTGGCCCCATACTGTCCCAGACAACCCTGGTTAAGACCTCTCCTGTCCCTGTTTGGTACACCATGGCAACTTCCCCTGAGACCGGACCTGCTGTCTCAGGTCGGGGGAACTCTGTGGCATCCAAGGCCGCACCACCTCCAGTCTGTGGGCTTGGCCACTGAACGGCACCAATGGTCCATGTTAGGACTACAGGAGGGTGTAATGAACACCTTGCAGACCCCAAGTCATGCGGGGTGCAGTATGTTCTCCAATACCTGCAGTCTCGCTTGGATGAGTGTTTGACAGCCTCTACACTGAGATGGTATTTGGCTGCTATATCTGCCTGCCATGCGGGGTGGATGGACAGGCCAAGGGCGTCGCTTCCCTTTCCGGGGATTGTGCCGGGACCCCCCTTCCACATTGACAGCCCCTGTCTCTCGGTCCCGCGCTGGGACTTTGCCGCTGGCTGGCCAGGTACCTCTAGCACTGACTAATCTGGTATGGGTATACCAATATATTGGAGTGATCCAATATAGTGAAACCTAACAGCGGTTACATATGTAACCACGGTTATGTGAGCTATATTGATCAATCTGTAAATTCTCACCTTGGATGTATCACTCCGCCGCGGAGTATATTGGAGTGATCCATATAACTCACATAACCGTGGTTACATACGTAACCGTCGATCTTCTACATACGGAAAATGGGAGACCCTGGATAACGTGTTTTAAAAAAACAACACTTATTTGATAGCGAAGGACACATTCAAGACGTCAAATCCTAACGCTAACCTCTGGGACCGTTCGGGACGTGAGCGTCCCACCTCTCCACAGCCAGAGAAACTGCAAGACGCCTAATTTAAATTCCTCAAACCTAAGTATTTTACACAATTTTATAGATAAACTTCTCGTTAATCCATCCACAGTGTCTGTTTTCAAAAATGCTTTTCCGCGAAAGAACAATGTATCATTATGTTAGGTCAGCAACTAGCCACAAAGCATTCGGCCATTTTCCAACCAAAGAGAGGAGTCACAAAAAGCAGAAATATAGAAAAAAATATCTCTAACCTTTGATCTTCATTGGATGACACTGATAGGACTTCATGTTACACAATACATGTATGTTTTGTTCTGTAAAGTTCATATTTATATCCAAAAATCTGAGTTTACATTGGCGCATTACGTTCAGTAGCTCCAATACATCTGGTAATTTTGCAGAGAGCCACATCAATTTTACAGAAATACTCATAATAAACATTGATAAAAGACTAGTGTTATGCATGGAATTTTAGATCCACTTCTCCTTAATGCAACCGCTGTGTCAGATTTTAAAAGATCTTCACCGAAAAAGCACACCATGCTACAATCTGAGTAGAGCTCTGAGCCCATACATATATCCTCCATGTTGTGGAGTCAACATTAGTCAGAATAGCATTATAAATAGTCACTTACCTTTGATCTTCATCAGAATGCACTCCCAGGAATCCCAGTTCCACAAATGTTTGTTTTGTTCGATGATGTCCATCATTTGTCAAAATAGCTCCTTTTTGTTAGCGCGTTCAGTCCAGTAAACCACATTCATAAAGCGCTTTCACTATTTTCAGACAAAGTCAAAAAAGCTCCGTTACAGTTAGTAGAAACACGTCAAATGATGTATAGAATCAATCTTCAATAATGTTCCAACTGGACAATTCCTTTGTCTTCAGAAATGAAGTGGAACGTAGCTACCTTTTTTAGGTGAGCGTGCGAGACTGAGCTTGTGGCACTCTGCTAGACCACTCGCTCAAAGAGCTCTTATGAGCCCCTCTTTTAGAGTAGAAGCATCAAACAAGTTTCTAAAGACTGTTGACATATAGTGGAGGCCGTAGGAAGTGCATAATGACCAATATCCCACTGTGTATTCGATAGGGGCTGAGTTCAAAAACTACAAACCTCAGATTTCCCACTTCCTGGTTGGATTTCTTCTCAGGTTTTTCCCTGCCAGGAGTTCTGTTATACTCAGACATCATTCAAACAGTTTTAAACTTCAGTGTTTTCTATCCAAATGTACTAATTTTATGCATATTCTAGCTTTTATGGCTGAGTAGCAGGCAGCTTAATTTGGGCTCGCTTTTCATCCAAAATTCCCAATACTGCCCCCTACCCCAAAGAAGTTAAGTATTGTTCCTAGAGCTATTGGATATGCCTCTTGTTTGGAAACGTTATCTTGGTGAAACTGAATATTTTAGATTTGGTTGATCAACGATGCTTGGCTTCCAAAATGAACCGCCTGCAATGGTTAGTCACGGGACGAAGCAATTCCCCGAGCGTAATGTTAATAACATTAGTGTGGTGTTTCATAGCTTCAAGGCTAGCTAGCTGAACTGTTAACTTGCCGTACAGTTAACACAGGCAAGGCTATTTATCACACTCTTATTCATTGAATATTCACTCACAACACAGTGTAAAGGAAGAAACCCGAAGCGTGTCTCCTCATTGTCCGAAGCCTAACGAATCTGAAGAACCGCTGGGTACGGCTATGGAGGAGACTTTGCCTGGAAATTGTAAGTAAAGTTAACGCATTAATTGGCCAGCGGTGGCTAAATAGGTAGTACATGCCATAATTAGAAGTTGCTAGCTAATTGAGAATTCTCCCCTTCATGTAAATGAACCATATCATAATAACCATATCACCACTTGTTCTCAGCAGCTGCAAGTGTGAAAGCTGAAAATGCGGTGTCTGAAGTTGTCATCACAAAAGAGATGGAGGAGGAGGAGATGCAGTTGGTGGAGAAAGGAGAGAAAAAAGAAGAGGAGATTATGAAAAAGGTTTCTTTGTTCAAAAATTTGAACATATTTGAAAAATGTATTGATCTTGTTTGGCAAGTGTGGATGTTAAATGCCCAACATTGGCATGTGTTTTTTTTAAATTTTTTACTAGGCTCGAGAAGCTCAGAGGAAGGAAACTCATGACATTCGCTTCAAGAGACTGCAACACTTGCTGGACAAAAGTAACATATATTCCAAATTTCTTCTTACGAAGATGGAACAGCAGCAGCAGGAGGTAAGTCGAATACCAGTGCAAAGGATATGAACATTAGAAGTTGCCCTTGCACAGCATATTGTGCAACTACGTATCCTGTTACAGCTCATGTGTGATGGGTGAGCAAATGACCACAGTAATGTACCTTGGCTCCTTAGCCCTGATCTTCCCAGTCCCCCTCTGCGGTCATGTAGAACTCTGCTCTAGCTATCCCTAATTGCTTTCTCACTCATGTTTGATGGTCAGAAAATACATGGAAATGCAAAAAGGCAATGGTCAAATCTACCCAACGAGTATGAGGAATCTTTGAAAAGCCATGTCTAACTGTGTTTTCCCTGTAAACTCAGGAAATGCTGAAGAAAGAAAAACTGGAAAAGAAGGCAGAGAAGGTGAGTTTTACATTGTCCTTTTTTTGTTTGTTTCAGTTACAATTACTGCCTGCAGGTCCTTAATCACTAACCTTATTAACTTTTCTGTCACAGAGCATTGGCAGAAAGGCTGGGAGAGGTATGTAGCACTTGTGTTCCGTTACTTTGCATCCATGACAATTGAGTTCCCCTCTATAGTTGATGTGGAAAGTCTATAGTGTCAATTTCCGACTTAAGTTTCTTTGTTTTTTCAGTTGAAAAAAATAAAAGGAAGAGGGAGGAAGACTATAAAATTGCTGATGTCATGTCTAAAGAGGTAAACTGTGTCTCAACATATAAATCAAGGCCTATTTCACTCTATTTGACATTTTTTAACATGTTATTTTTTTGGCCATGTTTTTGTTTCAGGAAATTATGTCCAAGGCCAAGAAATGTAAAGTGGAGGACGAGGTAAAGGACTTTTGTTTATTCACTGCAAAGGATATTTTTGGACTGATTTACTCTTAGAGTCAAGAACTTGGAGGGTGTTTTAGATGTACCGTACCTCCAAATGTCAATATATGTCTGTACATGGAAAAACAGGAGGTCCCTGGGATGAAGAAGTTAGAAGCAGAGGACATCGAAAAGATGAGTGACTCCAATGCTGACATCAAGGGCCGTCTGTCGGAGACTGTGAGAGACAATGCCAAGCATCTACTGGACCCAGACAGGAAGGTGAACGGGCAGGCTGTGCCCGCCCAGCAGCCCTTGCTCTTCACTGGGGGAGTCATGAGGTCTTACCAAATAGAGGGTGTGGAGTGGCTCAGGGTGAGTGTGGACTGTTGGTTATGCACATTTTCTTTGTTTGATCACAGATGCAGTATTTCATATCATCCTTGGTGTGTTTGTAATTTTGTTTTCTCCAGATGTTGTGGGAGAATGGTATCAATGGGATCCTGGCAGATGAGATGGGTCTGGGGAAGACAATCCAGTGCATCGCCCACGTGGCCATGATGTTGGAGAGAAAGGTGATGGGTCCCTTCCTGGTAGTGGCCCCCCTGTCCACTCTGCCCAACTGGATCAATGAGTTCAAGCGCTTCACTCCAGAGGTAAAAAAAAAAAAAAAAACACTCCTTGCTAAAAATAAGCATTCCAGGTATTACAGAAGTTGTGCTATTGATACACATGACATGAAAATTGTATCACCAATGCCAATTATTGACTTCACTGTTAAATTGTCTTTGTTCATCTTGTGTTGTAAGGTGTCAGTGCAGCTGTACCATGGACCTGCTAAGGATAGGATGGCGTTGTTAAAGCAGATTCGTAAGCCCCAGGGACCTCACAACATGTTACCTGTGGTGGTCACCTCCTTTGAGATTGCCATGATAGACAGGAAGTTTCTGCAGGTAGGCCCAACTCGCCTCCTATCATTCTATGTAGGCTGTAGAAGTTACATGTTCTTTTTCTATACTTGGTATTCTGATGTAGATGTTGGTTGGAACTTACGATACTGAGATCTTATCTTTTGAAAGGCATGAGCATAACTTTCCTTTTTGTGCAAATAATGCATTGATATCAAAGGTAAATTTGCGTTAAAGTTGAGTTATGCATGCGTACTACAAGTTGTTCCACCTATTTAACCCATTCAACCTCTCACTGATAACCCCCTTGCTTTTCCTCCCCAGCGCTTTCACTGGAAGTACCTGATTGTGGATGAAGGCCACAGGATCAAGAACCTGAACTGCCGACTGGTGAGGGAATTGAAGATGCTGCCCACGGACAATAAGCTGCTCCTGACGGGCACACCGCTGCAGAACAATCTAGCTGAGCTGTGGTCACTGCTCAACTTCCTTCTGCCTGAGGTGTTTGACGACCTCAAGAGGTAGGGGACATGTCTGTTTCTACTGTTGGAATGGGACTATATGGAATGTTTTTATTTTGTCTTGTTAAAAAAAAAAGTCTAATTGCGCTTCACCTATATCTCTACAGCTTTGAGTCGTGGTTTGACATCGACACCATTGGTTCGGATGCAAAAAATGTTGTGGCTAACGAACGAGAGCAGAACATCCTGCACATGCTCCACCAGGTACGCCCTCTGACTGACTAGCTCTGCAATACACTGGGGAAGATAAAATGGTTAAACCTGTAGGTAGTCTATAAACCTTTTCTTTCACCTCCAGATTCTGACGCCATTCCTGCTGAGAAGACTGAAGTCTGATGTGACGTTGGAGGTGCCGCCCAAAAAGGAGATTGTTGTGTACGCCCCACTCACTGTCAAACAGGAGTCTTTTTACACTGCTGTGGTCAACAAGACCATCGCCAAAGTGCTGGGCCAGGTGAAGGTAAGGCCCTCAATTCACTGCTACGCTGTTATATAGAATGGCAAATGTATGTATGGCCAACTTTTCAGAGGCCATACTTTGTTTGAAGGAGCTTTCTAATAGACTTTGACGTGTCAGGTGGAGGCTCCAGTAGTGCTGACGACCGACGGCAGGCCTAAGCGCAGGACCAGGAGGCCTGTGGACTACAAAGAGACTGATGGTGACACGCCCTACGACCTGGAGAAATACCTGGAGAGGGTTCAGAAGGAGGCTGAGCAGAGGTCAGAATATCTTCTACTATGGTAGTGTTCTGTGTGACTCAAACACTGCGGTGCCCATAGAAATGGGATGATTCTATTTTTTATGCTTGTGCCTTTACTCACTAGGGGGTGCACTGGTCATACCAATGATAGTTTATCAAGTCTTATCTTTTCTGTTATACAACTTGATACATCGGATACACACGTGTCCATGAAGACAAACTACATGATTGTACCAAGTCATTTTTTCCCGTGAATGTTAAACATTTTAACGTGTGCTCCCTTTTTAAAATAAATTAACTAAAGACTTGCAGTTGATAGTTGCACGTGAGACCTCTGCTGGGGCAACTCACTAACTCGTTGCCTGTCCCGGTCCTCTTCAGCCCCGCCCCGGTTGTGGACGTGCAGATGCCCCTGGACTCTCAAATCAACCTGAAACTGCAGAACATCCTCATGCTGCTGAAGAGGTGCTGTAACCACCCCTATCTCATAGAGTACCCACTGGACCCGGCCACTCAGGAGTTCAAGGTAAAGGCCCTGTGCGATTGAAATGGCTGTGACCAAATTATGTAGACATGACATGGCCATTGAATGTTGTGGGTGCATTCATGACTTCTCTCAGCACTGCTAAGTAGAGGCTTTGTCAGAGTGTATAGGGAGTTAGACTGCCAGTTGGTGTAGCTCGTGTAAATGCATGATCTTGTTTCACCCTTTGACTCTCTTTCCATTGCAGATTGATGAGCAACTGGTCCAGACCTCAGGGAAATTCCTCATTCTAGACAGAATGCTGCCAGAGCTGAAGAAGAGGGGACACAAGGTAAACATGCAAAATCAGTTGTTATACTTAATGTCCTCAGT